>NC_060879.1:41858610-42158936 GCF_021901495.1 Neodiprion virginianus
CCTGAACGACGTTAGCTGCGTCACAATTTCCGCGAGCTATCGCTCAGGACCTCATCGACAAGCTGGGAAATTGAACTTAAGTCCTCCCCTTCCGAAGTCTCGCACGTTACGAGCTACGCTACTACTTACAGTAGTAATATACGGTATCCATAGTAAACTGATACCGGTACTTACGATGATACTGTAATTGATTGGGCAAATTTTGGTTCATATTTTCCAAAGATACAAGCAGTTAATATACATCAACACGAGTTGATAATGCAGTGAGGACTTCTCACCCTCCCGAGCTCATACCGTGCATTTTTGTCTTGTCCAAAATGCATGGTATGAGCTCGGGAGGGTAAAAAGTCCTCACTTTATTGATAAGATTTTTTTCTCTTAGTAAGGAGATATTGTCTGACCAAATAAACAATCGAGGATCCGTATATACGTACTGAAACCACATTGTTTTGCCCACATTTACGTACTTTGCTTTTACACATCTCGATTGCTTTGAAAGTCCGCTAAACCATCGGTAATATCAGCTCTCGACGGATTTTCTTTGGGTTGATCTGCATTGATCACAACTCGTGGCACTGAAATACATAATTGAATGTACTCGAGAGAATAACATGTTCAAAATCTACGACAAAGAATTGGCGGAATGATCTAGCCTCATGCTGGCCGAAAAATCATCTATCATTGGGAGTTTAATCGTCACAAAAATAAGGAAACATTAATTTCTCCGATTATTCCAATCCAGGTTTAAACAAGCCGTACCGGCGGGTCCTTGGAACGGGACTCTAGATGCCGGCCGCATGCCTAACGTATGCGTTCAGAGAACGGAGGAGCTCATGGGGGATGAGGACTGCCTCTATCTCAATGTCTATACACCGCAGGTATATAGCAATCGTATTGAATATATTTTGATAGCTGAAGGGAGCTATAGTTTTACCATCATCGTTTTAAATTTTTTATCTCGAGAAATGTACTAGCCGTACCAAGAGATTCAAGGATTTTCAATTGAAAGTACATACATTTTGAAATTCACTTGATTTCAGTACCGAAACACCAGTTTAGAGTATCGTCTGATCCAACAGCAAACAAGTTTAGCTCTGTTCATTTAACATAGGATTGCCGAGTACTGCCAAACATATTGCGGCAATGTAGAATTGATTTTATTGTTCAGCTTTGTTTTGATTCGTACACCACCCTTTTGTTGGTAGACTTGGTTTATGCCAGTGGCACCTTCATTGCTTCACAAATCAAACTTTCGCTCACAGATATTTGAAGATTATAGCGGGTGTCGGACGTGCGGATGGGCGAGATCATAAACATCAGTGGTGATATCTGATTCGGATGATTACAGCGCACGCTTATTCATTAGAAATCGCCCACTTTCCGCACTAGCAACGCCATATACTAATTGTCACACAGCTGGGTACAAAATACAGCATATTTTTCGTATTTTAGATTGGATAAAAAAACTATGTGATTCCATCGTGAAGATTGATTTCGAGAAATAAACACATCCTTAATCATTTTAATTTGTTCAACCATACCTACAGTTCTTTATCGTACTTGAAATATTTTGATTCGGACGACGCTGGAGAAAGTGAAAATTGAGATCTCATTGGATAATTTTCTACGGAGTTCAAACCTCTGATATCATCTTCTTTTTTGCACACAATGAATCAAGCTGTTGCAGAACATTACCAAAAATCGAAGTCATGAAGTTTTCGTTCGTCGATCGTGGTTTCTCCTCGCTGTTCCTAACTCCTTAGGCTGCGTACAGACTAGAGCATTTTTGCGCGCAATATACTCAAGTTTGGAAGTGGGTTCAGAAGTGCATGTTGATGCTGTCAGCCTGCAACATTGCAATATACGTATAGAAGAAATCAGTGAATGAAGCGCTAAAAAAAAGTGTTCTCTCTTTATGATACATAGTTTATAGTTTATTGTTGGTGCACATATTTGCTTTGCTATCATTTCTTAATTTATAACATAAAGAATTGAATAAGATGGGTGCACGGTGATTATTCAGAATCACGGTCTACGGTCGGCTGACATTAATGAATTCTCAAATGAAAAAGAAAATAATAATTACTTTTTTACCATTTCTACCGCATAGCTTCCTAGTAGCCAAAATGCTACGTTACTGCCAGTGATGGTCTTCGTCTATGGTGGAGCATTCCAGTATGGAACAAACAACCCTGATCATCACAGTCCAAAATTTCTTCTCAATAAGGACGTGGTTCTTGTAGTTCCTAACCATCGTTTCGGAATACTCGGATTTTTGAGTACCGGCGACGAAGTATCGCCGGGAAATAATTTACTTAAAGATATAGCTGAAGCTTTGAGATGGACCCAACGAAACATCAAGTATTTCGGTGGTGATGCAAATAAAGTCACTCTCTTCGGTGGAAGTTCAGGCGCCGCCTGCGTTCGGCTTTTAACCTTATCTCCTTTAACAAAAGGTGAGCAGAGTTGCTTAGTTGAATTGAAATACACCTATGGTATTTAGTGATCATCTTCCGTTGGTAAATGTACCCGACTTAATAAGCGAAGCTAATTCTTTTCATTGTGAGAGAGATCAATAATGGCATTGAATTAGTTTCCACTAAATAGACATTAAATACTTGGCATTTCAAATTGACGAATAACAGCAAACTTTTTTCAGGACTCTTTCACCAATTCATGATACACAGTACACCGCAACTCTATCCTCCTGTTCCTGAACCGTATTCGGTGGTCGCCGCGCGAGCCACTAAGTTGGGCGAATACCTTGGTTGTCCAACCAACACGTCAACCACCCTTGTTAACTGTCTGAGGACTTTCAATGGGACATACTTGTACGATACAGAAGTGCTGTTGAAGGATGAAAGGACGGCCAGGGCTACTGTCTGGTATCCTGTAGTCGAACCTGACGTAGAAGGTGCACTTTTTACGGATACTCCAGCGAATATCATTGCCAATGGAAAACAGCATGATTTGCCGTGGGTGGCCCTTGTAACTAAGGAAGAAGGAATTGTTATAACTGCAGGCGAGTATACATGGATCAACGTGAATTAACGAATATTCCTATAGGTGTCTATATCGCACAGAGATGTCAGGTAACATACCAGGCTCTGCATATTTGAAGAAACTTTATCGGTAGTCATTTTTTCTTGTTCTTGGTGAATGAAGTGGTTTCTGAAACTTGTACTTGTTCTTCATTTCAGCGTACTATGATAAGCCAGACTTGTTCCAGCAAGTTTTAGACAACGTTGACTCTTACTTAATCAGCTTCTTGAGACATGACGTTTGGTCAGCCGATGTCGATGCCCAAACTGCTGCTTTAAAGTCTCGTTACTTGAACGATCTAACTGCAGACAGAAAATTGGTGAGAACTAGAACAACTGACGACACAAGTTCGAGTTCCATCAATTATGGTATGTTTGATGTTGCTTTCAGCTACTACACAATTTGACTGACATCATAAGCGATTACGAGTTCATCTATCATATTTACAACGAAGTCAAACAACATGCAAACAACTCTGCTTACAAGAGTCCCGCATACTTTTGCACTTTTGACTACCGAGGCACTTTCAGCGATAGCTATATCTTCAGTAATGGTAACCCGGAGAATTTGGGCGCGGTGCACGGAGACGAGCTGATTTACCTCCTTCCTGGACCAAAGGAATTCTTTGCGCCGCCAGGCTCTGAATATACCGAGAATGACATGAAAATGATCGACGCTATGGTGGAGCTATGGACATCCTTTGCTACCAATGGGTGAGTATCAGGCTATGAATAGATAAAAGACATCACATCACAACCGCTTGTGTATCGACTATATTTGACGATAAAACACATTTTCAGGTTGCCGACTACTGCAGCTCTCAATGACAACGCGATTTGGGAACCATTCTCATCGGACGAAAAATATCTTCAGATCGGTAATGACAGCGATCCTGGAATTCAGGTTAAAAGTGGTTTTCACGAAGAGCGAATGAAGTTTTGGGAAAATTTCTTCGCTGCTAAAAAGTAGATTTAGTTTGAACTGCGGTTCCTAATCAGAATTCGTATTCTTTGTTTCAAAATAGTTTGTTGTGACTTACCCGTCGGGGAAAGTGAAGGAGATGTAGGAATAAATGTTTGATGCCTATCTTAGAACGCAATGTACAGAATTTAGTTTCAATACCTGATAACGATAATATTATCACATAATGCGTATTCGCAGTAGATTTTTTATTGATCCATCACCCACATGTCGTACATACCTATAACGTTTGGTATCATTGTCAGTGTTTCATCGAGTAATATGTACCTGTGCCCTTGGATATTCATTTGCGGCACTGAAAATCTGGCTCGATCGTTTTCAATTATAGTGAGCAACGATTTTATAAAAAGTTTTGGAATTTGTGTACGAAAAAAAAGTATCACCATGTCAGTAATAAACGCAAACTTCAGTTTGCGCTGACTGGACCAACTTGGCTTACCGACCCGTCATCCAAGGTGGCTTTATATACTACGGAGTCGATAAACTCGTTCCGTTTTGTCCGCCGCCTGGTCCTCCTTCACTGTGTCGGCCCAAACCTGTCAGACCCTCAGACCACCCTGAAATGATTGTCTTCAGCTCGCCCTAATTTTATTTAACGTATATCTCACAGTTTATCAAAATCTTTCTGTAACTATCTTGTCTGTATTATCGATTATTCGTCATCAAATTACGAAGTGAGTATAATGTCATTCTTTTAATCTGTAAGCATGATGAAGATCTTGACAAAACTCTTACAAGAATTTAAATATGACCGAACAACTTGTTCGACTTACGTATAGGTCTCTAAGGTCTGTTCGTCAGACTTTAATGCATGTCGTATGTTATCCGACATGGGTACATTATGTATGTACCACCGAGCAAACGTCGTCGACTCAAGTCCTGATCCGAGTCTTATCGCTCATATCAATCATCAATGACATCGAACATTATTCCAGGCTATTAACTAATTCTTTTTAGCAGATATAACTGTCGTTGATATACGATTACCGAGGTTTATTTTGACTTGTCCTCGTCTTCCTCATTGCCTTATCGTACTAAAGCGTTGAGGGTCAAGTCGTCTAGCCCCCAACGTGGTACTTCTATTGTTATACGAAACGCGTTGGATCATAGATGGCGGAATGACAAGTCGTAAGGTACTTGTCCGCAAGTCCATATACTGATTTTTTATGATTATATACAGGAATGCAGAACAGACATCTAGAACATCATAAGATGAACAGCTGAGAAAACTTATGAATGAAATACGTAGAAATTACGCGGATACAGATTATCAAAAATATAATTGCAGCATTACTTCAAATCGGCCTAAATTTTACCGACAAAATCCAAATGAGCTTAGCCTTGGTTTTTTTGCGATTTTTTAAGCTAAAAATTTATCCCTTGCGAATCGATTTAGTTTTCTGAAATCATTGGATCTTTAGGAAAGCAAAAAAGGTACTTGGAACATCGTAAATTTTTATATGCATCTTTGGAACAGACTCAAACGTTGCTCCAGGCTCATGTTTGCACTTACTTCGAATACTTACTAGAAGTTGGCATAAATTATTTCACCGTTGTTCTACCGAGGCTGATATAAGCCACTGCGTCCCTTCGACTCAAAGTGTTAATCCGTGAACCGAATCTCCCCCCAATGATTGACATTAGACTGTACCTATGAACGTATTGCACAGTTTTCTTACCCTCGTGTAGTGAAAATTCCTTATCGAATGTGCCCGACAGCTCGAGGAGAGGAGACATCGTGGAGGAGCTCGTTTCCAGGTAGTAAATAACCCTCTGATTGTGAGTCCTGTTCCTTCGTCATGAAACGTTCATGCACCGTCTTGCTGTATGGCGTACTTGTCTTTACTGAATAAATCACGATTGTAAATTAACCAGCAGATGTGTGACGCATTCCCAGACTTCTCCCAACTCTCTCTTCTGTACATATAAAATGTGCAGCTATCGGTATGTATATATGTACATACTTGAACTCTATCGTAGATTTCATCATATAGTACGGTTGTAAATCTCACCCTATTGTTTGAAATTTTTCCCAACCTTACAACGAAGACAAAATCATTATTCTGTACTTGAGTTTGAATGTATCGGCATCGTTGTGCGTCGATGAAGCAAATGTGTTGCTCGTGCTTCTTGTTGCGTTCCATTCTGTACGGTATATTACACTTGTAACAATCGTATCGGTTAAATGCACTAATGATGATTAAAGAGCAAAAACAAATCGAAAACACGGAACAAAGTAATATCGAAAATTGTACAATAATGATACATAATATATATTTTTTTTACTATCAACTTATGAGATTCTTTATACAATTTCATATTACCTTTCTATCTATAATATAATATATAGTGCTTAAAATTGTTGGTTAAACCTTAAGCTGCTATAGTAATACAATGAATGCTCTTGCATGCGATAACTCATGCCTCACATTTTGCGAAACACGTATACGTAGGATATTATAACATAATGATTGTTTACGCCTTATATATATATGTATGTATGTATGTATATATATAGTTAACTGGACACATGCATGTATATCAAATTTATTACAGTATAAAAGCGTAGAAAACACATTTTGTACATAAATCTATATTGATCCTTGTACATATTTTATGTATATTGTATATATATATTACTAAAAAGTTACACGACTCCTGCTCAGCCAATGTATATAATATGACATATATGTAGATTCAGTGCGAAATACACAAATTTCGTTACAGTCCATTGCGTAATTCACTTATTGTACATTAGATTCGTTTCTGACACAATTGTCACCGGTTCAAAACCAGTTGAGATTATTACGAATTTGAGAAAATCTAATTTCAGCTTTACGTCAACGAGCGTTGAACACGAGCCGATATGTTACTCGCTAGAATTTGATTACAATGAATAGATATACATATACTACGATTTTATATTTTATAGGGGGGTTACTTGGGGCTTCGATAAAACATGAAAGAAATACATTTACATACATACCTAAGAAGTACACTAAACTTATAATGCTTTAGCGATGAAAAAAATATCATAATCGAATTTTCTCGCGGAGTAATTGGCGAATAACTATAATACGAATAATTTTGGTTCCAGCCTTAACTTCTCGAGATGCGATAAAAAATGGAGAAAAGAAAGAAAAATAAAGAAACGTAACACTATATTAATTAGCTCACGATTATTTCGGCCGGACCTTTATCGTAATCACGAGATATGTTTAGTATTATAGCGGTTCCAATAATTGTAGAATGCTTCGTTTGAAAAATACATATATTATAATAATATTACACCTAACATGATCGTACTGCAAAATATAACCTACGGATTAAATATTAAATTAATGAAGGTGCTGGTTAATGTTTGATTAAATACAATTACACGTAAAAGGCCTTAATGAGTAACGATATAAAAACGTGAAATTTTTAAGACTAGGCTCAATATCCGAACAAGATTATCCGGATTATTCGTTTAATTACAGCAGTATTACGGCGCTTTGTATGAAACCATCCCAACAGATGAATTTTTCCGACACTCGGATGACCGGGGTGCTAAGCTGTCGATAATTCATTCATCGCGCTCTTTCTGAGATAATTATTTCCGAAGTAATTCGAGCGCCGGTACTGATACATTACACGATATTATTCGCTTATTGCGTGAAATAGGATTTTACCTAGACGAGACGTGTATTATAATTCATTGAAATTATACCAAAAATTTCATACGTTGCCTGATTAGATTGTTCCTGAATTTTTTTCACTTTTCGTAATCAAATAAAAGTTATCAAGCTGCTGAGAACAAACATTTCATGATATCGCATGCTTCTTGTGAAATTTTTCAAAAAAATTGTGCAACAATACGCCACAGTTGTGAAAATATTCTTCCGCAAACTATTTTTTTCATTTCGATGATTTCTTTCAAGTTCATAATAAATTGTTACCAGTTATGAGAAATCTGTTCGAACTTTGTCAAAGGTTTCCTAATCAACTTTCCAGCATATCGTAATATTATTTTAAAATCGACACGTCAATCGTCGGTAATTCTTTCCACAGAATTCCTTGTACAGACTTATGCAGGTTTTCTCATCTTGGGTACAGTGTAATTTTCGTACAGTATAGTAGTAAACGAGATTTGGTCGATGATTCACTGGTATGAAAATATTATATAAGTATCAAATATCCGTCCTACATAATACAAAAATATCGTAAATTAAGGCTTACGGCACAAACGTTCCACAAGGCACTGACAATTAATGGCACCATAATTCGTTCGCGTGATCATAAATCACGTTACGCTTCTTTCGCTATTTAATTTTTTTATTTTTATTTATTTTTTATTTTTTTTTTTTATTATTTTTTACTCTATTGGCACAGTTGTTTTCACGGTAACAAACTGCCGGCTGTAACGCGCTAAGACAAACACATTCACGGATGAAGTTCGGCTTTGTTTCTATTTTTTTACTTCCATTGCACTTCCATTTCTTATTCCCTTTCAGAAGCCTTTCAGGCGTTTATATCGGCATCAATGACTTCGGTATCCATTATCGGTGTGTCTCTTGTTGTAGTAATTCGGTTGGAAGAATTTCTCCGTTTTATGGGGACATCGTCCCTGCTTTCTCATGTACTCCCCGAAATCGCAGGGCGGCAACGAGCATATGTCGTTTTGAATGCACCTGCAAAACAATTGCGAATTATATCCAATGCGTTTTCAAGTAAAACAATTTTCACCAATTTTTCGCATAATCACAACCAACTAACCATCGATCTTGTACCGAGAAATATTCCTTTCCTCGTCTGATTCGTACGCAGTCCATCCGATTATCCGGACAATTGCATTCGCATTCACCCTCGGGCGTTATCTTCGGTGCAAAATGCGAAGGGCACTTGCATCTGTGAACGAGAAACTTAGTGAACGAACACATTTCACACCCCAGTTTCAATCTTAATTTTATTTGAGAAAAAAAAAAAAAAAAAAATCTGGCGTGTTATTCAAATTGTCAAATATTCATCGACTAGTGCAAGAATGAAAGTAAGAAAAAAAAAAAAAAAAAATAGGTTCGAACGGAAAGAAAATGTTGCACCGGCCTAATATCACGTGGGCGGTGTTTGTTAGTTTTCACCGTCATGTTTATTGGGTTAGGATTAGTTTCGTCGGGTTTTTAGAGGACAGAAGCTGGATGCGGAGGGACGAACGGACGGAGCTATGAAAAAAACTACCAGGTAAAAACTTGAAGAAATTAAATTGTTACGAGGGTTTATCGCACGTAATACAAGTCATAGATCGTGGTTATAGTCCCGTAAATAACGATAAATCATTCATCGCCGTGAAGTACGGGGGGGTGGGGGGGGGGGGGGAGGAATGGGTGCATAAAAAAATGAGAAAAACATTATCGTACGAAACGAGTGTTTACTGTAGGCACGTAAAGATTGTACGATCATCGTAAAGATGCGTAAAAATTATGATATTAATTTATAGATGAAAAAAGAAAACTGCTAAAGCGTAATTGTTAAGGGAATGATAGTATTGTTTGGTGAAAAAATGCTTTTTTATTCTTTTATGGTTATTACAACGTGTTTTTTTTTTTTTTGTTTTTTTGTTATATATATATTGATATATTTTTTATAAATATATATTCACATCGCTAATATATATGATATATATTTGCAATACAATTTGGCACTTACTATCTTGGGATAAGAGTTTAAAATAAGATAAGAATTTTATTTTTTACGACACGGATTGCGATTACGTGGATTCGAAATAACACCAATTTACGTATCCCATGAACGTAATTTATTATCTTATCTGCAAACAAGGAAAGGGAGACTCACGATTTTTTTGACTTTTGTATATTCGAAGGAGGTTTTTGTCCCGTGTCTCTTAATCTCGGATCACTCCTGGATCGGCATTCGCACTCGGTGTGATTTTCGAACTTGAGTTTTTCCACCTGCGTACGTCCTCCTATCACCGAAGCCTGCAACAAATTGGAGAAAAATAAAAAAATTATCAGCTGTACTATCAATAATTTTCTGCAGAAAAAATGGAAAGAAATGGTCTTTCAAGACCGACGCTCGGTGAAATTTTATTTCGTTGGGGGTAACTAGGAATTTCCTGTAAATACAGATAAGATTATGGTAAGAAAATGAAAATGATCAATCTCCGTAAATCAACCGTAAGTATAATTATATCCTGGCTAACCGTAGAATTGTACCACGAGTCAAGTTTGAGCAACTTCTGACTCCCGCGCGTGTGAATAATGATAATATTTGTTGCTTCATCAATCGGGCGATAAGCATCAAACATGCATGCAGCGGCAACTCTGACCTCGCGTGCCAATCCGAAGTCGCAATAAGCCCGGTATAAATTCCGGAATAGCGGATGCAAGTATCCGTAACAGAGCCGATAACGTGCGTTACGCGATAGGTGTTCAATGTTCATACGCGCACGTGAGACGGAGCTTTTTAACAATGGCCTGCAGCGGCGTCTAGCGGAACGAAATGCGGGAATTGCAGCTCGGAGGGACGGCCGTCAATCAAGGCTTCTGTCAGTGTCAATTTTATTTATGGAACCCCCCGGCAAGGTGCGGTCCATCCGACGTTACACGTCACTCGCTCAGCAATGTATGTCTGGTCTCTAATTTCTTTCATACTAATTATACACATGTGTTCATACATGCGAGCGTAATGTACGAAATTTGAATTTACTGCTGTTCTCCCGACGAGAGAACGTCGTTGCGGGCAAACGAAGAAAGCTGCCGGGACGAAGAACAAAAGGAAGAGAAAGACGAAGGGCGAGGCTTTGCATCGTCAGTTCCAAGTTTCGAACGGTTCGTTAGTGTTGATTGTTAATTGAGACGTAGAACGTCGATCAACTTCTCCTCGTCTTAATCAATGCATGACAAAGAGGCTTAAAATTCCGCCCACGTCGAGAAGGGACTCCCTGGTGCAAATTACTCTATGAATTTCTATGAATATTATAGTTTTGTTCTGTTTAATCATGAGAAACTATTCCATTGAATTACGGTGTAGTTTATCCATAGATTTTCCCACTTCTAGATTAAGTGCGAATTTCCGGCTCAGATTTTCGTAGGTCAACGTAATTTTGGTCTGCTTAATCGAAAGAAACTACTCCGTTCAACGACGGTGGTAATTTGTCGCAGAATTTCTTTTTTACTTTCTCCAAAATATATGTGGAACTATTTCTCACGATACCAATTGTAGATCTTCACCGATATTTATACTTTTCTACCAAAATCTTTTTTTTTACGAAACTTGCTTATTTTCGTGAATTTTCGTTATGAAAAAACTAAAGAAAACTACGATTCTTGACGAATTTTTACGATTTCCCATTTTTCCTAATTTCTCATAAAAATCATTTTCACCAGGTCTACGAACTTCGTCGGTATTATGGTCAAGCTTCTTTTGCCCATGTTAATTCGGAGCAGATTCAGCCGAGAAATCTTTCCATCGTTTTACACCTGGAAAGGACAATTTCGTCCCACGTCCAGCAAGCACTCGAAGAAAGCAGGTTCTTCTCAGCTCTTTCCCCGCCGGCCACGTGACCGTCGGATTGCAAAATCCCGGAATTTTGGTCGAACGTAGCAGGTGCCGAAGGGTGCGTAGGCGACTCGGCAATTCCGAGTGGAAAAACAAGACGATACTATCCCGTATTTCGATGCTGTCGTAAAAATGCCATATTTTATAATCGTGTACCAACACGAAGGAACAGAGCGCATATCCGTGCGGAACCGATTTCTGATCATCAATTTATTTTTAATCTCGAATCCGCTTTAATCGCTGTTCCGTTACAATCGCCTTTCGAACTTGTACAAACCAGTGTGCAGGTTCACGTATATTAACATGACCCTTTGACCTCTGCCCACGACGGAGTGAAAGGAGCTCGAAACGGATCGTAATATTTTTCAATCCAGTTGCAGGTCACGCTGAAAATTATTCACTACTTTTGGATCTTCGTAATATTCGTCGACAATCACTACATGTTGTCATTCGATCCCCGCCGTGTCGAAACCCTTCGTTTACATCTATCGAGCGTAATTAAACACGCGAAGAGACACGCGGGTTAACACTTCGTGACTCGTGTCACGTGCTGCAGGGGATCTTTAAAGCTGCGGTGATTCTCGGACAGGTTTCCACTCACTTGCATAATTCTGACAATTTACAACAGTGTTCTTGGCACGCGCGAGCAGCACCGATCAGCCTTCCTGAACAAACGCCTCGATTCCTTCGCTCGAGAATTCCACGATTGAATTTACCCGCCCAGGTACGAGACGTCGCTCGTACGTAATCAAGTCTCATTAGCATTCCCTCGTCTTTGCCTTTCCTCTTCCTTGATGCTAGAAAGATATTCACCGACTCCCAACGTCCCACACCATTCCGAATGAAATCGTCGATCCGACTTGGTCCGAATGTTTACATCGTTTATTTCTGCTTTCCATTCAAGTTGTTGTAAGAATTAGTCATACGATTTTTCGTCTTTTTCTGATAACAGAGTGGCGATAGACCGGAAAAATCAGGAAAAGTCAAGGCAAAGTCAGGCACTTCGTAAATTCCGTTAGGCGTCGACTTTCGTAAATGGTATTGTTCATTTTCGAATTATTTGTGTAAAACGAAGCAATACCACGTGTTTCTTACATCAAATTTATATGATCAAGGTACACAACTTCTGGAGTTTTGGTCATAAAAGCTGCCCAAAATTACTTAATTTTCGTGGGAAAACGTCAGGAAATTCAGAATTTTTTTTATGGGGAGAAGTTGACGAATTTTCTTTGAGCAAAATTGTCGCCACCTTGCGAGAATTCCTTGACATTTTTAGAACAATTTCAAATTTGAACATTACCTTACCTTCTTACCGACGGTTCAGTACCCTGTCTCACAATAAAATTCCATCCAAGACTCGACTCTACCAACAGAAATTTTGATGCCAGTCCAAAGCTCGGCATGGAAAGCACGAACACAGAGCGTGCAGGCTCGGCCCTCTTTCATCTCTCGGTAATTAAAAACCAAGTCGCCCCGTCATCAGTCTGAGGATTCAGCGGCGGTCAGCGGACTCAAGCCGCCGTCGCCTGCCACTCGAAACACTCCCACGCGATGATAGATATACGTATAAAGTAAGTCGGTACCGGGACCAAGTCTAAGCAGCTCGGAGGCTGCGTAACAATGCATATCTGTTGCCCGTCAGCGTTGAATTTCAGTTCCGCATGCCGTACGAAAGAGAATTTTCTCGCAATTAGTGTACCTTTAACCTAGGGAACAAAATTTATTCGAGTTCACGCAACTCGGCAGACGCGTCAAAAGCTTCGGAGTATACTTTGCGACGATAAGACGAGGGCTCGTTTACGATGAGCTCGAGGTAACCGGAGACCCGATATCCAATTGAGCGTGCGTGGATTGTTGTGTCTGGTCTCAGCCGTCTTGATCTAGGTATGGATAATTGCTTCGTAAGGGGCGCCAACAATACCGATGGAATATTGTAGTATAAATCCTCCCGACACGCGAACGCTCCGAAAATATTTGTCCGTCGAGTGTGCGAGGCAGTGCCTACGCAAAAGCTTATTTTTGCAATTGATAGTTTCGAGGAATGATCAGCGCATGGCGTAAGAATTCGCATTCCGAGAAAATGTGAAAACGCCGTATGAAACTGCAATTGGCAAGGCGAACGGCACTTGGCAAAGCGAAGTTAACGAATGCCAACGGTCAAGTTTGGACACCTGCCCACTGGTTGTTCGGTCAGTGTCCGTAATTTTCGTTTTGGTCTTTACGAGGGTATTTAAATGATTTAGAGATTTGTTTGCGCTTGTATTCTTTTCCCCGATAATTTGACGCCTGGTTTGAGTAACGACCTCGCTTGCCCGCAGGTGCAGCAGAGGACCCTAAAAGAGTCGAAATTGGCCGGAAGGTCGATGCAGCGCGTTAATTTAACGATCACTTCGTGTATAGATCGCCTGAGGCGAAACCGCGAAGGCTGAGAGATAGGTGTGCAGGTATAATCTCGCCGCTCGTACGCGTCGCTTAAATCTCGATAATACGAATCAGATAAACGAATATAAAAACCTTGTGCAAACGGAGGCGTCTCGTTATCGGATTACCGGCAGCCGCCTTGGGTTTTGTGTAAGTTTTCCTCAAAGTTAGAGTATGCACAGCGCGATTCGACTCGAGCATGACCAATTAATCGTTTAACCCTTTGAGTCATGCTGGTAAGTATTCTTACCACGGGTTCCAAAAATTCGATGGCGGATCCAATGTCGTAGACGAAAATTTCAAATTCGAAATCCAATCAGCCACCCCAAAAACTCGTGCGTAGAATTTTTTGACCCTATTCGATCAAATTTGCAATCTTCTTCTACCATATTGGATCCGCCATCTTGAATTTTTTAAATTTGATTTCAGATTCGTAATCAGCGACCCTAAGAACCATAGAATACCATGTTGGTCTAAAAGTTGGCTCCGCACAACAATATTTGACTCAAAGGGTCAAGTTTTTCCGTTAAATTTTCGAGGGTTTGCAGGAGAAAAACTGCATTGATGATTGCGGTTTTACTACCGTGCGGAAAAGGCGCCGGGTTACGTTCCGGACGATCGTACTTTTAGACCGCAAGGCTTAGAGAGCGCTACAAGTTAGAGTTAGACTATAAGAACGTATGTAACACGTGTGTGTCTCTCGACGAGGCATGGAATAGAAAGGCGCAGTGCAGGATGAATTATTCGCAAGATCGTATCGCCACGAATCATTTGTATATTTCAACGTGGACCGCTGTATCACGAGCCTCCAATGCACTCCAAGAATCTATAGACGTACAATATATATCAATATGTGTACCGTGCTGTGGAACTCTCGCAATAGAGCTGCCTGCGCTCACGTCTAGGTTTAAATACACCTGGACACATACGTTCGGGTTGTAAATAATTACCTCGATCGCGTAATTTGTTTCGCAACCTCGAGCGGCTGAACATAGTGTCAAGATTTGGTATTTCACACGATGCTTTTGTAATATATTACATAGACGGAGCGCAGTTTCCTTAGTGCAAAGTGTGTTATACATTCATTTAGATAACACCGAGCGATATTAGTTTTACAACAGTTAGACACTGGTCGCACGGATCCGGACAATTAGCGTACAAGTTAGACGATATGTCAATTCCCGGGTTTCAATTGATGCGGATGCCAAATCGAAAGCGATACATTTTTTCTTTCATTATAGGTAGAGAAGAAGTCGCATGCCAAAAAAGTAATTAAAAAAAAAAACTAGAAAAATAATGCATAAATAAAAAACTAATCAGGTTAGTGTTATTGAATCAGCAGAAAACTGACTGTCGACGATTGCCGTAGCGTCTAACTTGTTCGCTAATTGTCCAGATCCACGTGACTAGTGTCTAACTGTTGTAAAACCAATATCGGTCGGGTCTTATCCGAATGAAAATTTCTCAGAAACTCTAACAAAACGAAATCTCGAGATGTGCAAGGCGATTTCTGGGTCAGAGACTACAGCTGCGATCATACGCGTCACAAATCAAGGGGTATCGAATAACCTGCGGCTACATACGAGGGAAGATTCGATGATTGGCCGTCTGTCCACGGATCTATATTATTTGCATGATTACGGAAGCTGGAAGGGGAGGCGGATTCCAGTCATTAGAACCGGCGTGGCGGCTCCTCATTCCGTCTTCGTACTTCCATTCGGTACGACTCAATGCACCTACGGTATAACAGGTATTATAACATAGCGATGTCGGAGTGACAGGGAGCGGAGCTACCGTGAACTAATTGTATGCAAACAGGAAGTGAAATTTTAATAGCCTCTAATTGTCGAATTCATTGCGTATTCTTCGGGCGATTTCCTTTCCTCCTCGTGCCAAACGGAGCGAGAACTTATCGAGGCGTGCCTGCGGCTAGACGTCTTTAAAGACGTGTCGCTGTTACACTGTGTAATTACATTTTCCCGGGTGCCATTGTACGGCCAGATAATACAGGCGATCGGAATGATTGATCACCTCCGATATTCCACCGAGGAAAAAGCTCTGCAAGCAAGCCTCTGATTCTCGGTTAAAAGGCATATTCAAAGAGTCGTTTCAGGGTTTGGTTTAGTTTGAGGGGGAGACACTGCCGTGTTTGGTTGCGGAAAACAAAAAATAAGTTGCATAGTCATTGCTAGCCTCATTTGCAACGATGTTATTCCCCCGGCACTGCAAAAGCGGTTCTCGAAGAATTAATCTAAAAGTCGATGATGCCGAAGCTAAACCTGTTCCGAGGATGAGACAATGTAAAAAACGAAAATGAGTCGGACACGACGAGAAAAACGCGCGGGCTGAAATTCTCTCAATGAAAATGACAATGCTGTACGAATTCTTAAACTCCACGATTATTAATTATCGCATTAATTCGCGAAACTTGTGAGACGAATTCGAGCACTTGGTTAAATTTTTAACGCAAACTCCATTTTATTTATTTTCACCGTCTATATGGTCTCCGATTGAAATATTCCATTCAATCTCGATTGAATATTTCGATTCGTGAATGGTGATTACATATTACGTAGGTACGAGTCCTCAAACTGCAATAAAAATTCATCTTCTTTAATTTTGATAAACGATCGTCGAGAGGCGCAATTTTAAAGGAGCGGCATCGGGCGCGTTCAATAGGTAATAAATATTGGTTAATGCGATCAGATATCGGCGTACAGGTATGGGTATAAGGTATATAAATGCGAACGTAATACCGGTATCAGATCCACCACTAGCATTATCCTTAACTTACGGCGGTTTTCAACCTCGAGATGCAATCCATTGTGCACCGGCATTTTTTCATTCACGAGCATTTTCGATCCATCCTTTATTATACCTACAGACGGAGGTGCAGAAGGACGAAGCAGCAGAAGGAGGAATAAAAAGTTAAAAAATTGATCATTCATTGCAGTCATCCCGACGGTTATTACATACGAAAGTAGCAATTCGTATCGGTAAAACACTACATTATCCGCCCCTTTGTGGGGATGGAAAGTAGAGAGAAAGAGAGAGAGAGAGAGAGAGAAGAAGAAAAAATCAAGTATGGTCGAAGACCGCGGCTGATGGTTTTACAGCGGACGGTATAACTGGTAAGTAACCGAAACCGATAATTTGTAATTAATTGGCGAATAAATCGCGATGGGACACGTCGTGTAAACTAAAAGAAGCACAAAGGCTGAAAAAAGAGAGAAGAGAGAATGAATTTCGTCGCGGACATGCTAATTGCAGGTCTGATCGTTGTCTGTAATTAATCTCGAAGACAGAGGAATTACAGGGTAATTCAAGACGCGGCGCGGGATCTTCAATTTGCAATTGATTATTTATCCTCGAAGTTACAATCCCGAATTGAAATTGATTTGTAAGGTTCTTAAGGTCATGTAGTACTCCTACCTTTACCGGCCGAGCAAACTCACCCCCGTTTCTTCTTATGTTAAAAACTATACATTTTTCAAACGATTTTCGGGATACGAGTAATTTTCCTGAATTCCGCTACAAAGAGCGACGCACCGTTGAAATTTGAATCCTATCCGTTCGTTTGTTTATTTAATACAGGAAGAAAAGGGGTGATTTTGCTAGGTCGGTAAAGGTAGGAGTACCAAATGACCTTAAGGTTCTCGATGGTATTATATTATACAAAAATATCCCACAGAGGGAAAACATCGAATGAAATGTTTCCAACCATTCTCAGTTTCACAGTTTCCCGTATATGCATTGACAATTACAAACTCGTGACCATTTTTCAAGCAACATGAATTAAAGTTAATTTACCGTGTATATAGGCTTATACAAATTAACTAATTAGCATAGCATTAGCGATAAGCAGAGACACCAGCATACGATGATGGATCTGCACTCTACGTAAATTTAATACGACAAGAGATGTAATAATTTCTATATAAAGTCAATAAATACATAGATAAATAAATAATTATGGAAATATAGGCAATCGACTGTCCTGCAAAGTGCAATAATTATATAAGGATGCAGTCGATGACTAACGACCTTTTCGTACGGGTTGCAGATGGATAAGTATTGTATGGTAGCCGTAACGCTGATGATTACGCAAGGCGAAATAGTCGAGGAGGATGCATTCATCCTGCCGCAGGTCTCTAGATGTGCATATAAACAGCTAGCAGCATACTTCGCTCTAAGCTGCGGTAGGTCAATGGCCATGTAGAAGTGCAACTGAAGTCCTGAGACAAAATGTGCACCGTGGTCGTATCATTAAGTCCGTCTTACCGCCTTGTCCCATCAATCTTTCTTCTCACGCGCGGATTACCCCTCAACTTGGATTATACGGTATATACCTGGTGGACGTGTTGGTAGTAGTGTTACAAAAGTGCAGTGTGAAACTTATCCCAGCGTAAGGGGCCATTCAAGTTGAGCTAACAAGTTTTTTTCAAATTTTTGCATCTCACCCCTAGTGATAACGATTGGTATAAACATTCGTTTGTCTTGCCAACTACTGTTTTTTAACGTTAGCTAACACTTTTTTAAAAGTTTATTATCGATTCGTTACCTGGGAATGGCAGAAATTCTATTTATTAAATATTGTTAATTATTGATACACATAATGTGTTCAGTGAAACGTGAATTCATTATTCATTGGATGTAAATACATCATGTATTGTCTTTCTTCTTAAATGCATGCAATAAACTTTATATTTGCCAAGATATTATTATTGAAAAATTCATGCATTATTGACACCTCTTTTTACAGAAATGTTTTCATCATTCTCAAGCAAAAAGAAAATACATTCTTGCCCTAGTGCAATAATATTTTGAAATGCATGTTTTAATGGATAAATTGAATGTTTAGTGTCTCAATCAAATATAGTATTTTATAACTGATATATACGTTAATGTTAGCTTACTACTATTATAGGGTTTTTCGAATTTACATTCTTTCAACAATATTTTTCTCATAGAAAAATGATTTGCACATCCGCATATCATTCATTAGACGGCATTGCTTGTCTTACGTGGCTTCTCATCGGAAGCAAGGATTCAAAAGGGTAAACACAACATCTACACATTATAGTCCTCCTTATACACAGTGATTGAAGAGAAGACTTCTTATTCATTATAGGGTAACATTTGATAACGTTTATACGAATGGCCTACCGCTGTTTCAGCGTAAGCTAATACACGAATGGACCCTAACTTTGTTTGTTTGAGCAGTACATCATCGTAAAAAAGGAATTACTTTCAAGCAATTATCGTAAATTGTTATGGGCGGTTATTTTAATCAATGAAATTCTTCGATAGATTGTATGGAATTTGGAAAAATTATCTTGAGACCTGACAAAGCGAACGATATAATTGGACGTGAGTACTTGCAGCGGCTGCAACTTAAGTGCGACCCATAATTCGTATCGACTATTAGCTTGTGGGTACTAAATGGTTTATTGGTTTAGGGCTTACCACTTGTATCGACCGATCGGTATATAAGAAGGTTTTAAAACCGACGATTCGAACTGGTAGAATATATATTTCGCCTGCCTGTATAAGCAATCAGGTTATACATATATTTCATAATTGATCGATTGTTTCGTCACTTTTCGACCTACGTTCAGTTTATTCTCATCGTTCCTCGAAATCTGAAATATATTGTACACGTATAAACACACAACTTGTTATTTTCTACATAACTTTCGACGCGCGGGTCGTTTCAAGTCTTTTAATTATATGACCGACGGATCACGAGGATAAAAAATGTTAATTAGCGTCAGCGATAATATTATTTTTCCTTATTATGCAGCATGGGCGTCTGACCGCACTGTCGTTAAAAAGCTACCAAACTGAAAATTTTATATATAGAATCACAGTCACGCCCTGAGTTTGGAGTTAGATAGTTATTTCTATCGGTGATTTAGCACTCATGCCTAATTCGCTTGTCACCATCATTTCTATAAACTTATCGCCTGTTACAAGTCTGATAATTTATCAGCTTCAATTTTAAACGTTACAACTGTGCCTGCCTTATATTTAATCGTCTTAAGTTTCTTTTTAAAGAAAATGATTCGATGCGAACTTGAAAAATTTATTTAAATCTTCAGAAGCGGTCAGATTTAGCAGATATTTTGATTCAGAGAGAGCTACCTCCAAAAGAATTGCCCACGTTTCAGTGAATGCTAATTGTCAGGGGACTTGAAAGTCTCGCACGGTTAGTTGTAGTTTACTGTGAATGAATCCGACAAGCTGCCTACTCAGTTTTGTACGCCGAGCGTGGCCGTAGAGTAATCTCCGAGTCCTCGGGAATGGACAGTTGTTGAATTGCCGTTCATTGTGAAGATCGCAGCGCGTATAGGGTTACAGTCATGGTGACTCGCGTTAGCTCAGCATTATACTCAACTCCTAACATCTTATGATACAAGTAGTCAACCGTAGAACAAAAAAAAAAAAACCTCGATCCGTCGTGCTGAATTACGCTTATCAAATTTCCTGCATACTCGGAGCGATACCGTCGCGGTTTTACCGTCAAAGTTACTTTCCCGGTGTTGCGCTCTGGCCCAGCGAATGATTGAACCTCTGAAAGCCAAGAAATGTAGCGAATTCTCAGCTCGGTGAGACAGGCAGCTGTGAAGAATGGAGAATTGCGGCAGTAAACAGTCGGAGAATTCCCGTACGCGTGTGTTTGGAGAAAGGCTGATTAGCCCGCGGAGTCTCACGCGCTGTAACCGGATTTATTTGTATATTGACTCGAAGTTGGATTTCTCTCGGCACATCCTCTTCACATTCTCTCTCTCTCTCTCTCTTTCTTTGCAATCTTTTTTTTTATATACAGAATAGATCATTAGAAACGGATTTTATAGAAGATGCTCGCTTGCTAGCCAGACAGGAAAGGTGATTTACCGCTTCCGATTATCTTGCGGCATGCACAAATACCCCGAGTTCTGAACTGCACTCAAAGTAATGAGAATAATACCAACCAATGAGTAAATATATACTTTCTCGACGAGGCATCGTTGTGCCAAATTGTTCGCGAAAAATCATATCGCTGCAAGTATAATTGATTTACGATCTTCACCTTCTCTTTTGAATTGTATAAATCAAAGTATTGGCTGACAATGAGTCAAAAATCAATACTTTCGATTAATATTATTACGGTATAAATTCGCACATTCAGTGCAATTTATATGAGATGTTAATACATTCGAATACTACGAAAAAACGGTTATATTATCAATATTTCGTTTTAAATATAGTTTCGAAATGGTGTAAAAATCTGGCAGATTTGATCACCTTACCCAGAAAATTATTCTCCAAAAGTTTGATAAAACAGATTTCGATGTTCTGCAGTATACTGCAATTCTGGCCAGCGCCATTTTGAGATCGCGTCCTCTCCTCTTATTTCGGAACGCCTAAATGAGGTGTAAAAAAAATTGCCCCAGGATGCGGCTGACGCGGCGCATCGTATCGCGATGAGCGGAGAGGCCGGAGCACCTCGTTCTCGCCGTGGGGAGAATTCTGACGTGATTTTTGAGGCGTTATGGAAATGGTCCCGGATGCGCGCGCGTTTAGCTTAAAATGCATGAGTCCGCGAGGCGATGCGATCGGGACCCGAGACGTCTGGCGACGGCGTGGGTGTTTGCCATTATGTACCTGACACCAGGGTAGCAGAGATACCTCCTCAGTCGCTCGCGTGACTAGCGCTGAAATCCTCCTTCCCACTTTCCCCGCTACGCCCTCCTTCCGCATCGAAGTCAAGAGGAAGACGAAGAGGCCTCGGTGGAGGTGGCGGAGGTGAAGGAAAAAGGAGGAACGTGGGCGAGCGAGTCGACTCGACGCGCCGGGGTTTGAATCAATTTGCTATTTAGCGACCGGCACGTGAACTCCGGACACACTCTTATGACACATACAGTACCCGGGACAAGGGATGCACGTCAATATATGTATACACTAGGATCCTGCTACCCGCATCCAAATTTGGGTAATGATATGAAAATTTTATTCAGATTAAACTCGAATAAAGAATTATAATATCTGATCTGATCTGATCTAACCTAATCTAAAACCTAACCTAACTTGACCTAACCTAATTCCTAACTTTACCTAACCAAACCTAACTTCTATTTAACTGAGCCGAAAACCTAACCTAACATCTAACCTAATTTGACCTAACCCAGCCTCCTAACACTCACCACTGCTCGTATACTAAAAAATTGTACGCGTTTTGTCCCCGTCTTTTAGTTCCTCTACGTGGCGTTAGTAGACTTTTGACACGCTCGCTGACCGCGCGCAAGCTTTTCAGACAACTACTAGCGCCACTAGTGGTGGAGATTGGCGGCAGAATCGAGGGACATTTTGCGAATCACTTTTAGCAGCGTGTGTCAGGGGGCTGACCTAACCTAATACCTAACTTTACCTAACCAAACTTAACTTCTATTTAGCTGAGTTTAGTCAGCATTAGCATAATAGTGTGATTCCGTTCCGACTTGACTTACAAATATCGTTATATATCCAAAACTGTTGATATGGTTGCATCGAAATATAGCCCAAGACCTGGCCAGATGTTGTAACTGTCTACAGAAAAGAACGAATTAAATTCGGTTCACGAGTTCTGGAATTATGAGCGATCATGCGTCAGAAAGACTTTGAATTTTACGTATACGAGGTGTGTTCAAAAAAAAAAAAAAACGGGAATTTTGTAATTTTGTGTGTTGTATTAGTCCGATTCGTGCGATTTTTTCGTTGTTGTGTTAGTAAACTTGTCTGAAAAGTTGCTGTACTGTGTTAACCATATTGGATATTTAGAAATGCCATGTTGGAGGTTTAGAAATGATAAATATTACCTATGGTAAGTCTGCTGTGAGTAAAACAAGGGTTTACGAATGGTATAAGCGTTACTAAGATGGTCGTAAAGTCGTTGAACATGGCGAGTGTTCCGGACGTCCCAGGGCATAACGAACCGATGAAAACTTCGAAAAAGTGAAAGAAATGATTATGAACGATCACCGATTCACAATCACCAAAAGCAATTATGTGCTTGTTGGGATATTTAACATTCCTAAAACTTTGCTGCACTTTATTCCATTCTCATAGCAATAATTAATGCAAATTTTGTGATCCATTTTGAAAATCGCTGATCCTACCAAAACACATGTAACCTTTTCGACAGCTGACTATAGATTAAATATTAAATATGGCTAACACAGTACAGCAACGTTTCAGACAAGTTTACCAACACAACAACGAAAAAATTGCGTGAATCGGAATAATACAATTCGCAAAATTACAAAATTCCCCGCCGTTATTTTTCGAACACACCACGTATACAGAGAAGAGATACAGCGAAGGTCCGACCGCCACGGTTACGAATTGGTTTAAAAGCCGCGTCGAATTTGTAACTCCGGGTGCCCGCTGGGGTGATTGATAAAGAAACTTGAAGCAATTTCGGGGTTTCACCGGCAATTTCAGAAATAAGGCGGTTTGGCTAGCTATTTATAGTCTTGACTGCACAGGCTTACACTAACCTAACCCAAGGTTTGAAAGAAAAATATACTCTCAAGCTAATGCCTGACGACTTGTGGGATTATAGAAATCCGAGTCTTTTGTTGCTCGTCCGTAAATATATACAATCGTGATAAGACATACGCGAAGTATCGAGTTCCCGGTCTACCTACGTTATATTACACTAAGTGACTAATATGTAAGATAAAATGAATAATAAACGACTTGAAAAAAAAGTTATTAATCTCCTAACAGAGTACGCAGGTCTAATTGCTACCAACCTAAACCAAGCCAATCCAAGCTTAGGTTAGGTATACCCCTGAGAGTTATAAATTCCAGGGCAATCGCTTCCCGTTTCACCACACGAACAGAAGGAAGCTCTTCGATTCCGAGCACCTACATTACACTCTCGGTTTATTGCCATTGGTTCGCAAAGTTTCATGCAACTCCGCACTCCTATGCGTTATATGCACTTTGCGTTTATCTGTGTGTGCAGTCAGTGCCTGGAGAGATGCGAGGGCTGCTGCATTCTTTCCTATCGTACCGTCAACTATAATTCCTCACGGTTCCGGTATTCTTTCTCCAATTTCAAGCTTGAATAAGCAGCTGCTCACTGCAGTGCATAAGTAGACGCAGATATTCTCGAAATCCGTATTTCCAGATTCTGATCTACCTCGTATACATATATGTGCATGTATAACGTTGGTTCACGCATATTTGTAAGGATGAAGAGAAAGGATCGGGATTGTGCCACGAGTAAATTAATCGCAAGTTGGTCAGTATTTTCTCGTGTTTCTCTTTTTTCCTATCTTCAAAGGAGGCAATAATCTTTTACGTTTTATAACTAATTACGCGCATACCTGAACGCTGGTATACATTAAACGGCATTGATGCAGTAAAATTTCACCTACTTTGTGCAACGCTGCCACGGGACTGGTTTACATATTTATTTTATTCACTTTATAAATACGTGCTGACGAAGGGTACGTGTGTAATAACTTATTCATTTATTAATAAAAAAAATATTTCCATTCTTTGCGGAATTAGTTTTTCGCGTAAATCACGTCTCTCCGAAAATCAACCAAATACGCAGGATTTTGGTTCGAAAAAAGAACTTTCATTCCACACGCGATCTTTCAAGTACAACTAGTTTCAGTCGCGGGATGCTACTTAGACAGGTTTCAAACACTTTTTTTTCTGAGAAAAAAGATTCGTCCCGAAGAAAGTGCGGAGTACGAAAGATGGACATGATATGTATAGTTACCTAATTTTGGCTCACTGTCTCGTTTCGTCCAGTTATGGAAGGTGAGAGAATGCCCAAGCTTAACGAACTACGACCGACAAATCACTAGACCATTCGTTCACACTTCGTCCACTGTAGAAATGAATTCATCCTTGAACACGTATGTTGTATACGTAGATCATATCATTACCTTTTCTCCATGGATGCCATCCGTGTAGCCCGAGGTCTGGTCATGCTGTGCAGATCCATTAAGGCCATGACAATTAATGTCTAAATAACAATGGCGACCCTTGATCTCAGCTGGGAGCATTAATTGCCGGTAACGGGGCATGCGGCGTAAGGTGTCGGAGAGCGACACGCTATCTGTGTAAACGAGTTTCACCAGCGTGTATTTATCGACGGATTGATTAGACAAACGGACACACTGTGCAATCAATCCTTTTTCTAAGTAACTGTGATGCAGCGAGTTGGCTGGATACAGGGTGATCTCAGTTAAATATAGCATATTCAGTTCTATATAACTCTGATTCGTACGCGACAGTTGTTTTTATAATTTATACCGTGCTAATCTTGACACCCGATCGTCTGTCAAAGAACAACGTTTCTTTTTTCTCTTTAATAGCTTTTTAATGGAAAATTTCCTCCTCGCTATGTTTATACCGAACGTCTGCGATAGTGGTGAGAGAAAAAAAAACGCAAAAAAAAAAAAAAACGTACAAGACAGGCATATTTCAACACCTCGCAACACATTTTCTCGCGTGGTAGGTCTTGTTAGACAGTATCTACACAACGTACACAGTTATATTCCGTATCCTTATATTAACAGTAAAGCCAACGTTTGCATTAAACTTGAACACGATCTCACTAGCGTCAACGTTACGGGAGCGGTTTGTGCGAATGTATAAAGTTGCAAAGCGCAACGTCCGGTGTGAGTCGTTGTTATGTTGGGGATTCTTTCTCGAAAGAAGAATTTGCGATTCTGGCCGGATACTTGTACCGAGCAGTAAAGTTGTTTAATCGCCGGATATTTAGCCTTTACTTTGCAAAGGTCGAAAGGTCCGATAGAAACGGGATGCGTTGCACAAGCATTCCAGTGTTTGTAACATTAAAACAGGGACCACGTGTTGGCAGTTGCTGAAGAAATTTAGATATCTCTTGTCGGAGTTCCTTTTCTCTCTCACTGTATTCTTTTAATCACACCTGCAGTGATACAACAACTCCATTCCATTTGTTTCTCGTCGTTTTCTTGTCCCCTCTACATCGTCTCTTCGATGGAAATCGCACGTACCGCAATCCATACGAGCAAAGAACTTTATAAGCTGAGAGTGGAATTAATTCGTGTTCGGACAGCGAGTCACAGACCCGTTCTGTGAATTCTACGGTGCACTGAAACTTTGCAAATAAATCTAACAACTTAACGAAGGTTATAATTTAGCCATATAACGATCCAATCATTGGTTGATCTTATTGATGGCTGAATGTGTTCTGGATAAAGAGCATGACAAAATTTTTCCTCCTCTTTCTCACACCCTTTCGATCTAATGTCTGCTCTTCAAGACTTTAGTAACAGAAAAATTGAAGCAGCTGCGTTTTAATAAGGTACCGAGTGAAGAAAAGGGATCCAAGATCTGACCGTCTTATCTTATCTAGCCGAGAACAATATTCAAATGATGAAAGAAAATGTGTCACAGCTACGCATAATGCATAATTTGAGGGAATGACTGCGTGAAAAGTGACAATGCTGTCTGGCGATAAACGGAGGAATAGGTATGCATATGTCGGCCCAACCACGTGGAACACCATAGGGAACGGAACTCGAACAATACAGATGTCGGGCCTCGATTCTTTTTTCGGTCCGGACCGAAATTATCCCGCTGGGGTTATTACGTCGTCTGGAAATGGCGCCTGCTCAAGGCGTTAAAACTGCATGGACGAGAGTCGCGAGGGAGTGCCGCAAATAGCCGATTCGCTCGGACACCTCGATGATCGTTGAACGATGGTGAACAAAGCGCATTTCATTTTATAGCCCGGCTTAGTACCGATATCGAAAGCCATAAAACTGGCGTTGCATGTCCGCAATCAATGTCACTTTGAGGTTCGTTACACGCTTGCTTCCTCGGGGGTAAGTCACATCTTGTTGGCACGGAAGTGTAATTATACGTTTCCTATGTATTTTTCGACGTCGAATGCAAATCCGATGTCAAACATTCAATGAAATTAAAAACAACCCGGAAAATGGGGTGAAAACGGGCGGAACTATCAACATTGTTTCAGACAGTATTCTTGAATAAGATTTATCTGAATATTTATTTTGAGTGAGTACGATTTTCGCCCTAGAATAGATGCGACCCCCAATACTACCTATGTGCACCCCTAAGGAGGGTGAAAACTACCCCTATGCATTGAATTTTATAAATTTAATGGCCATTCTGAGATCTCTGTTTCTCAAGCAATGAATTCCAAGCGTTTTTATTACACGTTTATTATCAATTTTTTCCGCTAACGAAAATAACAATTATAAAAAATTATAGATTTGCAGAAAAACTTAATCATTCCAAGGCTCAAGTATTTGTTTGCCTGAAAATGCGAAAAAATTCATGATTTACCTTGCAATATAAAAAAAAAATGACAAAAATAAGGAATGAAAAAAGAGTGGCTTCTGTGACTGAAAGGGTTAAGGAGAAACGCTTTTGTCGCTTGAGAATTGGATGACCAGGCGGTTCCCGGCCCGTTTCTATGAAAAATATTTCGTTCGTCTCCGCAGGGTGAACGAGACCTTCAAGGCTTGCAGGCTACCGTCTCGATGTACGCAACGCAGTGTGAGGCCCAATTTCACGTGGAGTTTTCTCCCTCCGGCGAGTTGAATCATCATTCTCTATACATCCTCTTTGTTACGCTTTTTAATTCTCATTTCACCGTGACAGAGACGTTTCAATGGAAGACTTCTTCGTCTCTCGTATCATGGAGTGAGACATTTCCCGTGTGGAAGTATCAAGCATGGTATCTCCGCATAAGGGAGGAGGAGAATGTGGAAAGTCACGATAGTAATAAGAACGGTGGCGTCAGCAGGTTATTCCTTTACGGGGAGTGAAATATGCTCACCTGACGATTGGGAGCCAGGCATTTTGATAGTGTCGCCAGGGGTTCGAGAGGGAACATTTGTTCTCATCGTGCACGATAATTCGGATCTATTGCTAAATCAACTCGTCTATTTCCGGAGGCTGCACTGTGACTTTCCTCTGGAACATTTGTACGCAAATGATAGTGGAAAACAGAATTATATTAATGAAATCAAGAGATAACGGTCGGAATAAGAATGGATCAACGGTAAGAAGAGATCGTTGTCCAGGAAGGAATTCTTTGCCTCTCGGAACTCGCACGATCATTTGTGGACGATGTAGATATCGGATATATGCGATGACGGTTCAAAATAACCCGTCATGTCTATTATAATGCCTACGCAGGCTTTAAACGTTGTGCCTTACCACGTGACACGCATTTAAGGGGGCGGGGAGGTACTGCTTGGAGGGTCTAAAATGATACCTACTTATATGCGCCATGCCACCATTTTGTTATCAATTTCAATGAAAAAATTCTAAAATGTTCTTGAAACTATAAATAACCAAATCCTTAAACTCAAACTAGTCCAAGTGTTTTCATTTTCTTTAAAAAAAAAATTCCTAAAAACAGTTACGATTTTAGACCGTCCGAGCTGTATCCCCCCTTTAAGCATCACTTGGAGGTCCTCTGCACCAGGTGAACAGTTAGTCTTTCACTGATCTTTACCTGCGTATGAGGATCAAGCATCGAATGAAACGATCCCAAGTAAACGGGTCACGTCGCTCTTTCTCACAATCACGCAGAGAGATGATTGGCAAATGGAGACTATGACTCGACGTGGGACGAAGTTAGTTAATTAACCGCGAGAATCGAGTGGGCGATCGGGTAAACTGCCATTCGATACAGTGATACTATGCCCGACGTGCAGGCGAACGTAATCCGTGTCGATCCGATACCACGGATGTCATAATCGCGCTGCTAATTGCTTATGAATAATCGATCAACGGTACTAATCTAACCTTGGTTGCACCGCATTCAACATCACCCAACTGATGACTATCGGTGTTAGGACGTTTTTCCAGCAGATAGAAACCACCGACGCGAATGACGAAGACTAACGAAGATGCTTAGAAGTTTGAATGGTGCACTGGTCAGGGGTTAGCCAAGGTCGGGTCGTCGTTTGAGCCCCGCAACAAGCCCGATTTGTACCGACTTTGTAGCGTCAATTAAACGAGGCAACGTACCGTGGTGCCAATGAGCAACGATTTGTTGCGATTAGCGACGCAACTTGAATGGCGACTCGAGTCACGATCCTCGTCGTCTCAACACGCGTCTGTCATACCTTCGCAATATAACTTTTCAGTCTTGCATAATCGTGCATGCTACGTTTTCTCGTTAAGCGGCAACAGTTATTCAACATTTCTTGCAGCTATGTTGTAATCTTCTATACACACATTTGCTGTAACCTGTATCCGCAATTTTCTAATTTTCTGCACTTGAAATCAAGTCAATATCTCAATTGATCCATGAAGCTCGTAACTGCGCTCGGAGATCGCTTCCGGCAAATTCCATGTTTCAGCGCAAGAGATTACGTTCGAGGATTCGTCGAACAGGGATATCGAAAGTCGAAGGATGAGAGAGGAGCAAAAAGAGATCGGATACATCGTACCTATCTACGTGAGAACGGCACCTTTCGTCCAAAGGTTATCCTGATGTGATCCCAATTTTTCACCGTCGCTCGATAGATCGTAAATTCAAGAAAACTGCGGGTGGTTTACATTATATACACGTATAGCTAATGAATTATCCCGCGTATCCGGTCCGGCGGAGGAGATGAGAGGACCGGACGGCGTGGAGAGGCAAAGGGCGAAGGACCTTGTCGGGGTCAAGATTTTTCTGCATGGTGCCAGAGGAGAGTGTTGATTAAACCGCGGGACAGGCTTACCGCACTCTACGGTCTGCATAAATCCACACAGCCAGCCGTCCGAGGTCTTCCCGGAGAGAGGACCACCTTGCAGCTCAATCCAAAAGTCTAGATTATAGAATATACAAACAGTTTTTTACCCACTGTAGGGGTTGAGACCGAAAGCCACGGTGGAACGCGTTACGTAAACATGAGTGGACGAGACGAAGTATCGGTCGGTGGTCTCTTTTTCTCACAATCGTAACGTACCCAGTTTTTGCCTGAAGGGTGAAAAAAAAAAAAAAAAAATGGGCGCTAGTTATTTATAACTGAGAAAGATGGAGGCTTGACATTTATCGATATATTCCAAATGTCAAATTATATTTCAAGGGGAATAAGTTTACCCGAAACGAGATTCACCGTTTTATTAAAAATTGAAAAAAAAACTGCAATTTAAATTTTGACGCTCAACGGTTACCAGGCAGGGCTGCACCTCGAATCAGCGACCGTTGGCTCCTTCCCAATGAATCACGTGACGTCGGCACGTGAGAATGGATACATGTCTCGTTCATGAAGATGAGAATTGTCGTTAATTGGCCAGTCTAGACGCGCGCGCACATTGATTATGCAAATGAATGGTTTAGGTTCTCATATTTCACTCGGTCTTAAGAATTCCGAACTACATACATTGAGAATACTCGAGTTCAATTTCACGGTGCAATGAGACCTTGACTACGCTACTGAATTTCGAACAAAATAGCACAACTGCCATCCTCTTCGTTCAAGGTCGTGTCATTTATTACAGAACACGCAATTCATTTGATATTCGACGGATGTAACGTGCAAACGTGTATACTTTTACAAATATCGAGATGTAGGACAGCTATCCGACGGAATTACGATTGGGAATTATACATCCACCGAACCAGCGATCAATTAACCCTAATGATTCTAACTGCATTTGCGTCGATTAGGTGTAGACTTTTTGCCACGCGGTCCATAGATTACAGGAAATCGTGAACCCGGTTTCCAACTCGTGTTCAGATATACCTGTATCCACTTTCTCTCTCTTTAATGCTGCGTGCAAAAAACGTCGGCTATTTCCGCAGAGGATATTTTGCATTCAGGTGAGGACAAACGTGCAACCGCGACAGTAAAAATTGTTCACATTGTTTTGGCAAGCCGCGTTCAAACCGTTTCATAGGTCTCTGTGCACATGTGACTTACCCACGCGTGACGGGTCAATTTTGATGGGTTCGCCTGCACGCGCGACGCCATAAATTAGACCCATGTCTAATGTGAAATGGTTACAGTCTTGTGTCGGCAAATGACGAGGTATAACACAACACAGCACAACTTTCCGCCCACCAGGGATGGGCCTCGTTAATCTTTGGGGCCGGGCGAACACGTGAGGTCCTTGACTACCTAGTATAGGAAAAATGTGGGTCGGTAGCCCATCAGCCCATCAAGCCGTCCGCTCCGGGGACCGAAAAAAAAGTAAACAAGAAAAATCGTTAAAACAGAAATTAGTCTCTCGATTCGAATCTTTGCTGCGTTCCTTCGCCGTGTCTTCACTTCGCTTTCTTCACTTCGACACCCTCAACAGGATGCAGGACACACTCCGAATAGTCAAAAGGCATATTAGCTATCGGATGATTTGTTGCAGCATTCGAAACTTCGAACGGTGTCACTTTCGAATTGACTGAATGATCGAAACGACAACTGGTTCAAATTTTAGAATCTAACGAATTTACTTTGGATACTTTCAAAATTTGGAATTCCTTTGAAGTTTTGACCAAATGTTGTTTTAACTGTCTGAAAATTGTGTACCATTATGAATTCCAATATATAAAAAATTGACGAAATTTCACATATCGGTTAACCTAAATTTTGATCATTTGGAAATTCGATCCACAGATGCATAATTTTCCATTTCCTTGTTTTCCCGAGTGGTTTCTAAAAAGATTTGGGCAAATTTTGTTCCACGTTCCCTGTTTCCTATCCGCTCGCAGTAGCGACGTAGCTCGACGGTGCATGAGCATGGCTGTAATAATTCTTGGCACCCGGAGATGCGTCGAATAATAGAAAGACGCAGCTGCAGAACCGGGATCGTTTTGTACCGTGAAACGAAGTGTGACCACGTTTGTACTCCGACACTCGCGAAGTGCCAAAACTGCAATAGCAGCACCAAGATATCTCTCACGCTAAACTTGGTCTATGGCGTCTATGGAAATTTGAGTTGGGTTTCGAATGTCTGGACGCAGCGTTTGAGTAAGGTTTCTGGTCGAGACTTTCCGGGAAATCTGGCATTACTCGAAGTTGATTGTATGTAACTTTAATTTAAAGATCGTTTTTACAAAGGTACATCAAGAACCTACTATTTGTTTAATTAAAAGACTGTGTGATTAATATTTTTATTGACTTCAAGAAGGAAACTAAGATGCATATTCAAAGCACCAACTTTTTAATAAAAAGACAAATTAAAAAATTTACGGGAAGATACTCAAAGTTTAGTTCGGTTGGTTTTGTTCGAAAAGTGTGTAAGTAATTAAAATTTTAATTGAAACAAGAATGAATAAATAATAAATGTCGATGATTATTAATAAGCGTAATTTCACTTTGCATTTAATTAACAATTTGATGATTTTTAAAAAGTCTTGGAATTTCTCGAAAATTTGTGAAGTTTCGTTTAGTCCCGGGAAAAAAATAAGTCGAGAAATCAGAAAACCTACATTTGAGTGAGGCTGACGAAAGGGAAACAGTAATAACATACATATATTGGAGGAAACAAATCACGGTGAACATGAGCAAAGTAGGTGATAATATTTTAATTCGTTAACATCGTAACTCGGATGTTGGAGAACCGGCGATCAATCATCGTTTCAAATAAATCTCGACCGCAGCATCTGCAGCATGCGCGGTAAAAGATGTTCACGTGGTTGTAACGCGTCGTGTACAGGGTGCTATTAGCAACGATAATCAGGTTTATCTACTCTAATAATATATACGACCTTTCTACAATTCACATCACGAGTAAAGCATCTCGCCTAATTGCGTGTCGGCAGTCACGTATCTCGTACAACGCCGCGGAACAGCAGCTGTGCGTGGCTAATCAAATTCACGAAGGATGTCCGCGGAGTTTTTTCAATATCTTTTTAGTATCGTGCTCTACAGACATTCTCGCCAATGGCCATCTACTCCTTTAGAAAAATGTTAAACCCGATAATGAAGGATACCCCGAAAATGAGGCACTTACCCCGTTCTAGTTCACGGATAACCAACGTATAGTGCTTGACATAAATAAAAGAAAGATAACAATGCTCCATTTCCCCAGTTTTACTCTCCTTGAAATTTATTTCGGATCGGACAATCATTAGGCAGCGAGTGGCTCTAATGGTTCAAGAGGTGCTCAGGGATCCAAACATGAGTCATCACCGTCCATTCGCGGAACCATTAAGACCCGCATTGCTCAGGGGTAGATATTTTAACTCGGACCTACGTACGCGATCCGAAGTATAAACGACCCCGATGCAATTTGCACGTAGCTTATTAATAGCGGTGGAAAAGAATCGGCGTCGAAACATGCAGACGTACGTCCACCTCTGCAGCTCGCTTAGTTTCGTGGTTCACTTCAAGTGCGGCAGTTTCATACCTCGGATCATGTCTTAACCACATTCCACGGAGTGGTGCCTAATCGCCCCCACAGATCAGTGTTTGAGCATCGTGGTCGAGCTTTTAATCTCCGCTGGAGTGCAGGTTCTGCTCATTTTTGACGTGTGTAAATACGCGCGCAGGGCAAATGCCAAGATCGAACTTGGGAGTGAAGAGATTCGGGCTTAGAAACGATCTCTTCAAACTTTGACTCGCTCGTGATTATCAACGCGTATCGCATGTGACGGCGCGTTATTATCGACGTCACGAGATCCGAAAGAGTTTTGTCGATGTGTGTAGCATGCGGTACGCATACGGTGCATGTACGTGGAGAGCGTATGCACAGTTAGGCACTTGTGCCTTGATAACCGTACTGCTACGCATATTGATATACCGTTACTTGGAACCATAGAGGTGCAAACGATCCGGTCCCTTTGTGTAACACAGTTCTTACAGCTGTTCGTCGATCCTCGGTTTAACGTGGGTGATCGACGATGTATTCGAGTATTCAAGTTCCAAAACTTGACTCGATATGAGCAAAAAAATACTGAAAAAGGACGGATCAGAATCGATCCTGTACGTCTTGCCAGTCAGTGGCAAGCGCTGTTTGTGTCACAATGTGCAGTGTGCAAGGTACGAGAGACTTTCCTTTCTCACATTGTGAATAAGAGACAGACGCATGTGCATGACACATTCGTACAAGCATTTGTAGGGCTACGTCGGTTTTTCATAGAAAAGGCTGGGTTGATTTTTAAGCGTTGCAAGTGTCTACGCGTTGAATATCAAATTACGCTTACCGTCTGCCGACGATGAGAAGAATGTCGACGTAACGTGGAGATAACGCGAGGTGTGAAACAAGATTACGATAATCTACGCCCAACAATCTGTCAAGGGAAATTTTCGCTGGGAGAATTTCACCAGCTTGAAATCATCTCGTTTGTCTATTCATTTGATTTTATGATTGGTTAATGCCACCACGTTATACGATCATCGTTACAATAATGAGGTCAGAGCGCTGTAATAAAGTTAGGTAAAGTGCTTGAACACAGTCGTACAAACTGACGCTTCATCATCAAACGTCTTCGAGAGTGATTCGAGGAATCGTTAACCGCAACGTTTCTCGTGATTATTTTAACTCATGTTCCGGCTAAAAAGGTCCTGCATGCTGCAAACGGTTCATAAAATGTTGAGGTTCTTTTCTCATCGTTGAGTGATTTCGACGAAGACAGAAGTCCCGGGCACGTATTACAATTTGTATCGTCGCGACGATGATTTCTCAAAATCCCTGCAGCGTGATTCAGTAACAAGGCAGTTGCTGGATGTGCGATTTTTAACTTTTGGCCTGCGTCCCTGTGAATCGGCAATTTGTTCACACCAGACAAACTGGCTAGAGAAGAGACAACCACCGTGATCTCATAGCTCAATCAACCGATCCAGTGATCTAATTTTAACGGTCCTGACTCATCGCCTTGCACATTTTCAGAATCGACGATGCTGGCTTCTTGCCCGATACGTGCGGCACCCTCACCAATTGTGGGTCAGAGGTTTAAAACGGTCTGTGTGTGAAATGCTGAAGCACATGGTATTTCCGGATCGGCTTATCGCGACGAGCGTATTCGTCAATACATATCCAAGCCCGTAAAACCGTCAACCGCAACTGCTGACGACGATTGTAAGTGAGTAAAAGAAATTGGGGAAAAAGAGAGGAAAGAGATAGGATCTCCTCACGTGCATTATCTCGTTACTGGAAACCTGCGAGCCAGAACGCATTCAACCTGTCAACGTCTGAAGGACCGGGGAAGGAACATGTCCGTAAAAAAACGATAAATAAGTGGCTTCGATTGGTGCGTCTTTCGGCGATCGAGTGTCGGCCCGACGTGCCGCCGAAACGATTACCGTTTTCCAATTACCCAGTCTGTCAGCGCTTCTGTCTTTGCCGTAGATCACGAGCGATGTCTACCTATACGCCATATGCGAGACCCTCACGCACTCAAGTGCGTAATCACGTGCAGCGTGGGTAACGACGTACGTGAGTGCGATCGCGTTATTACAAACCGTTCGAAACGCACGCACCGGACAAGACAAAAAAAAGGAAAAAAGAAAATTGAATGGAATTACAGGTATTCACTGTCAGAAACAATGTTACTTTCGGAACGCAAAATAATCTGGACAAGTTAGTTTAAGAACGCGCTTCCATTAATCTTGGACCATTAGTTTCGGAAACGGTTTTGTTGACGAGTAACGAATTGTTCAATTCCATTCGGCAACACTTAGCAGAAAACATACGTGTTTGAAGTGTTTCCCGACACGTAACATCGTTTCGATAACGAAAAACACAGTTCTGCAAAAAAAAAATTTTTTCAGCGGCGTGAGATGTTTTTGGTAAATATTGTGCTTTCGGGTGTACTGCATGAAAAAATTACTTTCATTTCCCTCCGTCACGTACAGTATTCTTGCGAAATACATGGTGTTTGCGTAAGAAAATAATAATAATAATGAAAAAACCATCATTTTATTACGATGAACTAAACGATATTTCTTATAAAATTAAACAAGCAATTTCTCTATGAAATTTATTTAACAGTTCGTGTTCATTCTTATCGCCTATGAAACCTTTTCTTCTTCTCTTTGATACACCTCAGAACACGTTTCAGCTTTCCATTTTATGTTTCCCTGTTTCTATTTATTCCAAAGTCTCACTCCAATGCATATTAAATGGAAGTAAGAACTCAGTTTTGCATAGGATTTTTATAATCAAGAATAGGATACCAGATTTTGAATTAAACGGGAGCTTGACTCTAAATGAAACTACAAATACGAGTTTAAGAAAAAACCTGCCGCGATGGAACTTATTGGGTATTTTTCCCGGTCTCAGCGAATGAAACTCTGTAAGAAACAGTATAAAGAAACTTGTGCAGTTTTTTGATCGCAGATCTATATAATAATCCAAATCGAGCAACGCATCGAGTGTTTCAATTTTCTTTAGCTCTCTTGGACTGGCCAGATGGGTTATAATTGTTGCCCAAGTGCATGAATCTTGGCGAGTAGTAACGGATAGACGGGCAGAGACAGATGGGCGAACGGAGCCAAATATATTTTCACTTCCGTAATACGAAAATACGTTTTTAGTGATTTACGCCCATCAGCGCGACCTGCGACTCCGTCTAACGAGGACGTTATTCGGTTCGAACCGGGTTAACTAACGTCTAGGATCGTTTTCACGCCGGTTTAACTTACCTCCAGCTAGAACCAAGCCGTACTTTATACGTCAATCCATGCATACCACCACTGCGCGTTCCCAATTCCTCACAGACTCTCGGTCCCAACCCTCGGATCGAAAAATGCGATAAATCAAGATCCATAGTGATCGATTTCAAGTTCGGTTGTAATACCAAAAATAAAAGCGTATAATAAACACGACAAGCTTTGTCTAAATCGTATGTCTTGTCACGTTACTTCACGACCCTTTTGTCAGGACTTAATTCCAAAATTCTTATCACCACGAGTAAAAAGACACCGTGTAAAGATAATCGAGATAAGAGCCGGCGCGGTTCGAATACCGAGTCGTGTAGTTTGAAAAATACTCGAGTGAAGGCAGTTACACAGAAGAAGAGGATTCCACTTATTTCCTCAAGCCCTTAGACAGAGAAAGGATTACGTGGGCGTACACTTTGAGCACATTGTGCATGGCTTGGGAATTACGGGGGTATAACGAGACTTGGTAGCAAGTCCTTACAGTAATTCCAAAGGCTAGGGAAGCGAGCAATGCAGGAAAGTACCTGCACTTCAATTTAGAGACTCTCCGCGGAGAAGAACTGGGATTAGCCAGTATCCCCTACAGATGCACTGTGAGATACCAACTTCCTTAATTCATTCCTTCTTCTTACGCAGCTGGCTTGTCTTATCCCGAATGAACGGTCCTTCACAGTCGTAATTTATGATCGAATACGTCTTCTCGGTGAAGTCTTGTTACAGGCCATTCGAATATTAACATTCCCTGATGGTTTGTAAGAAACGGAAGTTACATTTTTTACAGTTGTAAAATTGTTTTCGCATCGATTGACGTCTTCGCGGAAATGTGTACAGCAGGCGATAACTTACAAGGTATACCGTAATTACATACTCGAAAATGTATTCCAACCAGTAACATTTTCACTTTGTTAGCTGTTGTTTATGTTCCCTGTAACTACACATTATTACTTTGCATCAATCCGACAGTTGAGGATAAGGATAAGAACATTACACCATGATCCTGGGATCCTGAAAGCTGAGCGATATTTTATACCACGGTACTTGCAGAGCATATTTACAACCGGCGTATACCCACTTCAGTCTCTTTTTTTCCAACGTCTGGATCATGGAAGTGCGAAATGCTCAGGGTTGAAAAAAAAGTTACAGGATTTAACGCACTTCGGGTCGAAGGCCGCGCTTACAACTGGCAAAAAACGCTAAAGAAGAAGCTCGGATAAAAAGAGGAGAAAAAGAAGAATAATCGTTTCAAGATGAAACGGCGAACGGTCAAACGTTCAAACTGCGACCGTCCGATGTAAGAGAAATATGAGCGTTGGACTGACCCTTTAGGAATATATAAACTGGTACAATATATCGCACTGATATCGCAGTAAAAATTTTAAAACAAGCCCTGAGCCTTGAGTGCCTCAGCTCTTGGCGAGTTTCGTACGCCACGTTGTATATTAACCAACAAGAATCGTTTTCCTTTGTACTATGTTACAGTAGACTGAAAATCAAGCGATGAGTATTTTTTTTTTACCATTAAACACATCAAGGGGGTGAAAACCACCCTTCAAAGTAAGGCTCAGTTTTCAGTCTACTTTAAAATATTACAAGAGAAATCAAATCGGAGATATCGACTAGGGGTACCATCCTTGTGAGTAAAGGGGGGGAGGACTTGTTGGTCGAATCACGTTGGAAGGAAGGAAAAAATAAGTGTCAAAACAAATGAAATATTGCTGTATAACTAGAAGAGGTGGTTCCGAAATTAGTCACAGTGCGTTTTTTCGTAATCCTTATGAAAATCCACCGCGACTGCGGAGAATTCGCGTCTGCTACGAAAGGCTTTATGATAGTTATAATAATATTATAAAAGGAACGATGCGTGATTTAATAATATCTAGCGCCAAAGTGCTTCCGCGTGTTGCCCAGATTCGTCGGGGGATTAAAACTGTCGAAATTTTTTCTACGCTTGAGGACTCCCAGACCACAGCCGATGGATTATGTTTGTGAAAACCGTTAAGGCTCGATGGATTATTGGAAAAATATTGAACCACTGGCTATCGCTGTGTTATTTTTTACCGCAAGTGTTATTTACGTTCCACGGTGTGTTGGTTTTACCCAGCACAGTGCGAAACGCGCTCCAAGTTGTTAAATAAGATAATACGTGCAGTCTGCAGCGACGTATAAAATTCCCAGAGTTATATCACACGAGGTGAAATTTTGTGAAAAATAGTATAAATTTTTATGGTCTTTAATCTCACTTGACCCAAATATCCCTGTATATTCGTATGATGCTCATTTAGATTTATTAAACTACTTATTTTTCTTTCATCTTTTTCGTCGCGCTCACGTTTTGTCCTACAATAATTATATACGGAGTTTGACAAACGCCAGAAATATCTCCAGTCGGTTTTAATGCGCGTATGATATAAGTTGTACGCTTAATGTATGTTACACAACTACCGTTCTGGATGAATGTGTCATCTGTAAACGGGCCGTTATAATCACCGACGGTTGTAGAGCGAAAAAAAGCATCATGCACGCGCCATGTACGGATATGTCTTACGAATCGATCTTCTACGTCTACTCGGATTCTACACCGAGAATTCCGAACGTCGAGGCTTCCAGCTCGATACAAGTAATTTTTTCCCCCAACCCCCCGAAATAACGCGTGACGAGGACCTAAGTTCATCTCTTCGAGTACGTTTATCACGCATAAAGGATTCGATTAACTGCATATTTTCGACTCATGCATACATATTGTTGGAATAATATTTCGGTGAAATTGTCATTTCCGTTATAATTGAGAGCAGATTTTTTTTGAGGAGTGTAAAGGAATAGTTTTTTGAACATCTGAAATCGAAAATCTTTTTCATTCGTAAGTAAATTTATGGCTTACACTCGGGGCTTGGCTTTTCGATTATTTATTTTCATCTTCTCTTTTTTTTTTGCATGCAAGCAGTCGGAGAAATGGCGAATCCAACTCCGAGCCGTCAGATCGGTTAGATTAGGCGTTAAGGAATGTAATATAAATTGAGACGTTCTCGAGAGTGAGAAATCTTTATAAATGCCGCGATAAACGTGCATTATGACTTTCGCCCCTGCGGGCAAAAAGCAGATTAATAACCGCGATATTTCATTGTAGATTTGTTACACGTATATTATACCAATATACCTTGCATAATTATTTCCACGTTCTTATTGCACGTATGAAATGCGCCAAGCCCTCTGCAGTGGATCGATCGCGATCGATGATCTTCTCACGAGAAGATTTATCGATCCCTCTTACGTACCTAAGCGATTGATTTGCGGGTTCACGTCACACTGAAAATTACCGTGCCTTTCAGCTTCGCGGAAAGACGTTAAACTTATTATTTTTAAAACGTAGCCGACGCCGTTCGATTTGTAATTTTCAACAGGAGCAAGATTCAGAATTATACCGTAATTAAACCTTTTTGCGAATCACGTTAAGCCACATTCTCACTTTCAACTCCGCGTTACGCGCAATCAAGAAGTCACGAAGCGATGTTTACAAGTGATTATGGTCAGAAATTCAACGGCTTCCTGGATTCGCGGGTTCACAGGTCACAGCCATAAGTGGCACCTGCATACCCTTTACGTTACACGGGGGGAAAATCGATTTCTTATGATTCGACGCCCGATTTTACTGCGATTTTTCACTCTCTCGAGATGCTAAATGAAAAGTTCAAGATTGCAATAGATTATTCCGAATCTAACGAAAAAAAAAATTCGGAAAAATTGATATAATTTTAGACCGTCCAAGCTGCCCCGCCCCCCTTAACACAGCCCAGCACAAAGTTTTCAAACTTTAAGTTGGCACGTGATAAATTCAAGAGATATTTGACCTGCATCACATTAATCGCAGGCTGAACGGCAGCGGAGCTGCTTCGGAGCAACAGACATTCGGCCGAGGCCTCGTGGAAATAGCTCGGCTATGATAGTTATGCAACGCGATCTTGGGTTGCGGGTCAAACCATTCTCTGGAAACGGATCGCTTCCACGTATGTAATGTACGTTCATATGCAACCGAATAATTTTCCCAGATTACTTTCTGGCCCCGCAGCGTTTGACAATATTTATACGGCCTAAGTATCAGAGATATCGCGTCGACGTTGTCTTAAAAAAAAAGTGTTGAAAAATTTAATCAACCGACATTAATACAAATGTTCTGTAGCTCCCGTATAATTTATCGGTAGTAAGTGATGTATATGATTTACTTGACCTCGATAGTAAGTGATGTTTGATGAAAAGCTTGCCGCATTTTCATCGAAATACTGATTTGAATAACAAGATATACATTTATTACATTTATTTCACAAAGACAAAGAGCGAAGGGGTTTTTTTTTCAAATATTTATCAATAATGCGAAAATTTCGAGAATGTTGCCGTAATAGAAATTTCCCATTACACAAAACGTGACTTTATGCAAAAGCAAAAGCAGCTGAAATCGGTAGAAGGTTTCACAAAACTTTGTAGCACGTTACCAAGTATTGACGAATGGTCAAAATTAAGGGTGGGATAAAGCTAGTTAGGTCAGATCGTATGCTCGAGTTAGAACACGGGAAATTCCCAGAGGCACGACGTGTGTTGCATGACGTTAAAAGAACGGCTTACATCGTATCTAAGGTGAACGCAAGCGTTGCACGAAGGCTGTATGGAGTTTTTGTTTCTCGCATACCGTTTTCAAGTTTTGTTCACGAGAAGCGACAGGCGTGCGAGGAGTTTATTCACACAATATCTCTAAACTGCAGTCTCCAGACGAGCGTAATCTAGATTTATCTTTTTCTTCCTAGCTGCATGGCCACGATACCGCAACCTCGGCGGCTTCAGAACGCGGTACGTAAATACAAAGGTGGCTTTATCTCCCGCGGGGCGAAATAGACCCAGTACATGCCCCACAAATTGTTTTAAAATCATTTCAAGATTATTCCATAAGAGAGGTAAGACGCTCAACTCTACCCCCCGGCTTCCTTGGTGGTCCGCCGTTTTTCTATATCAAATTACCCCGAGGAATTATAAGTCTGTATTTCAACAGCCCGAGGCTTTTCCAACTCAAAAGCTGAAATTACTCCTCAAGGCTAAAGTTTGAGCATTTCTGTTGAAATTGGATGGAAACAACGTCTGGGATTCATTCAAGAGGGGATTCCATTATTTTCGATAAATTTGTCGCTTTTTCTAATTTTCTAGTAAAGAAACTGTACAACGGGTCAATCCGAAATTTGTCATGCGGATTTATTTGTCGCTTGCACATGCGTGTAAAATAAAATATTGTTGGGTTCTTGTTGCAGGATTAATGGGAAGACTCAAATCGTGCGGAGCGTCAACTGGGCGTCATCGTGCGTCGAGGGGAGTTGGGAGGCATATTTTTTGGAAGATATGAATTAAATTTTTGCTGTTAATAGACAAGTGATAAATAATACCAAAATTTCGCATTGATCCGTTGTACAGTTTCGTCATCAGAAAATTAGAAAAGAGGGGGAAAAAAATGGGAATCCTCTCCTTAAGCAAAAAGTATTTGCTAGTTCATCTTACATCGATGAGAATACGGGTGGTACGGGTACCTATAAAATGGCAAAAGACTCACGTAGAATGAGAGCTCGATGGTGTCGACGTGTTTTGGCACGCAGGTCGTGTCGGAGGTGCAGCATCCCGTGTCGTCGGCGCATCTGTGAAGCATAGTGCAGTGGGGCCTGTAGGTCTTCGAGGGACTCGGATAGACGTCACGCACGGAGACGACCCTTGGACGAGGCAGTCGGCAGGTGCCCTCTTTAGTCATCATTCGAACATGGTCGATGGCCTTCGAGATGTCGGGGTCTGAAACGAAATTATTCAAATCGATAAACTTTCATATTCCTGCAGTGGAACGGAAAAAGAGAGTGAGAGAAAGAGAGAGAGAGAGAGAAATGAATGGAGCATAGATCGCGATCATCCCGCAATGATCGAGACCCGAGGGAGATTGCTTCATCGGTGAGCCCTGATACCTAATCGAGACGGCTCGTAATGGGATTATCGCCGCACGTCCCATCAAGCGTTACTCGTCGTTTGTCTCAACTCGAATGTCCGACGTGACGTACGTCGTTGGACGTTCTACACCGAGGGACATTGCGCTTGGAAATAAAAAGGTGGAAGAGATTTGTCGGCGTTGCGTGTGGACTCTTCAGCGGCCTGCAGTGTCGCCTTGGTGCATTATGCATTTACGCGGCTACCTCTCCTCGGCACAAAAACTACGGTATGGAGTTTCCTGACCATCGCGTCGGATCGTTTGATCGCAGGGAAAGAGCCGAAATATGTGAGGTGCGATGATAACGACGGTTGTAAATCACCGTCGACTGTAACAAAGTAACTTGAATTTTGTTAGAAGACCAGGGGGAAATTATTTTTCATTTTCATTGGATTCCGGGCGCACGACTTTAGTCTTCGACGAGAATCGTAAGTCGAAAGCTCGGATCACTTCACACTGCGATCGTTCAACGATGAGGACGTTTTCCGTCTTACAACTTAATTACCTGTATCAACTGTCCAATTCATTCCAGCAGATTATCGAACGGTAGTTCGATGATTATTTCCCTATCAAGAAGGAAAAAATTCATCCAAGTACAAACCATTAACATTTTTTTTTTCAACCACGTTTCGATGTGACAGTCTTTCGGTTATTGTAAAAATCGTGCCCCGTAGGATTTAAATATCATCAGAGTGATCATAGTCCGAGTAGTTAATAAAACGAAATTCAATACTGCTGTCTCTAACTTGCGAGCATATTCAAAGCCCCGCGAGTGTAAGTCCTCAAAGGTGTGAAAAGATCGTAAAAAGGCGATAAAAGAGGTCCAAAGTCTTAAGTATGAGCACACACCAAGATGCGGAATCCCTAATAGAAACGCCAGCATTCGTGAAGGAATTTAGTCCGCATGTTTTCGACTCATTGTTGTTGTTGTTTGTTTTTTTCTTTCAGCATATTCACTGCTTTCCCAAAAGAGACTGATCAGCTTCTATAGGTAATATAATTAAAGCGTGGGCCGTTCAAACGAGCGCGAGAAAGTTGGAATGGGATGCTGCGATACCTATACGGGTATGCGGTACCTGCAGTGTACAACTATTTCAGGAACATTTCTCACTGTCTCACGGTGTGATCTTTCAGTTGCCACGTCACGATGCAGGCACACGCACTCCGATAGCGTGGGCGTCATGTTACTGCATTCTCGCGAGAAGATGTCGCTTCGATGTGCATGTTGGTACCTACATCGTCGAAACAACTCCGGTACCGCGAAATTATCTTCTTCCCTGAGGTGCTGCACCTGCTTCACATGAGAATTCCCGGACGGTGACCTGCGACGAGATCAGCAGTGAAAGAAAACATTCGCGTTCATTTTGCCCGGGATTACCGGATTCTTTCTGGCGCCATTTTCTCTATCGGGGACTAGACACGTCTGTCAAAGTGAAAGCTTTCAAATCGTTTCTCATTTCTATTTCCGTCTGTCGACACACTTGCGTAGTTTGGACCGACAAACTGTTCGGCCCTTCAAATTCCTACCTCAAACAAATCTCTTGGGTTTTATAATATCGGTGTGTACAAGTGACACCGAAAGTGCGACACGTAAAGCGTTGCTCGATAATCAATGCTTATACTTTCACAAAGATTGTCTGGAAGTGTCGAAATCATATTTTGATACCACGTCTTTCTGTGGACGAAATACACAATCTCGAATGCTGGTAAAAATCCTTAGTTAAAAGTTCGATTCTGGGATTACTATTGAAGGGGTGAATCGAGTTCGAGTATTTTGCCTTATTTCACCACGTTTCGACAATTTTTTATGCGCTCCTGATGCAGATTATGTCACTGTGATATACGATTGGACAAAAGCGAGATGCCGATGAGCATACAGAAAGTAAGTATCAACAGGCGAATGGCTAAAGTCCCGTCGAACGATCGTTACGTAAAATCGTGAGGTTGTCATCGAAGGCAGAGTGTCGCCTGGTGAACGGAATTGCACAATATGCTGCTCATCCTCGGAACGTGATTTAGGACGAAAATATTGTCGCTCATTTCGCCTCGTTCGCCAGAGTTCAAACATTATTGTTGTATATGAAATGTAGAAGAATATTATCCAGATACCTACAATAAAAACCATCGTTTGTTTCGGATATCGAATGACGTCCCTGTAATCATTGGGGCATTAATCATCCCGGTCAATCAGTCAGGAACTTCAAAAAACTTATCTCCGAACCCCGTAGCGACGGATGGAAAGACGCACTAAAAGTCTTTCAACACCTTGATCTTCCCATTGCCGTGGTCGTCGATGGTAGTTTACGTTAGTCGCTTTCCTTTTGCAGGCCGCTCACTGCGCGGTTGTCTGAACTAGTGTAAACTCCAGAGTAAAGCGATCCTCTTATGTACGTATTTTTATTCACCTACAGTTCATCCTCCCATAAAACGCGATCATTCGCCGAATGCCTGGGAGCGAGGGTTCCTCTTAAGATCTAAAAGTACCTTCAGCGTCTCGAGAAGCAGCGAGAGAAGTATGTAAGAGCCTTCCACTCGACGTATCCGCGTGGTGGATTATATTATACACAAGGGAGTTGAAGTTACAGTTTGCAGCCGAACGCTTTTGACCTCTGATAATCGCAAATTGTGTAAACAGCTGTAGCAGCTCGTGGCAAATAAATGAGAAACGATATCGGAGGGAATCGAAAGAGAGAATTATAAATAAGCGAGGAAACGTTGGGGAATGAAATATGCTGTAATATAATAGCCTCGTTGTCCGGTGTTTTGATAGCCTCGCATCATTGTCTCGAACTAACATGTTCCGTGAAAAAAGATGGTGTAAGAAGCTGACCTTTCACACCAGAGCGGCGTGACATCAGCTTTTTCTTTGCCACTGCCTTTAGCCTGTAACCTACATTATTTATCTCTGTATCTTTTTCTATCTCAACAATTAGAGAAAGAGAGAAAGAAGAGGCGAAGAGACTACGACAATTACAGGAAACGGTGATCAACTCTGAACGATGCGAACCTTTTAACCCGTGGCTAATTAAGGGGACTTTCATGGGCAAGAAATCGATTTTCGGTTTCTTGCATTTTTTTTTTTTTTTACACTTTCATCCCTCCTCTGAATGGATCCGTATCGATTTTGGCCCTAAATAAATATTTCGGGGTCGAAAACCTTCAATTTCTATGAGTCTTCATACAGCAACTCTTTGAGAATTTCAAGTTTGAATGTATTGTTCTTCACTTTTGATTTTTCAAACTAACGCGCAAGGTTTCCGCCACACTTTTCGACCGATTCACCTTAAATTTTTGCACATTGTTTTTCTTTCTCGTATTCTTCACACATTGTCATAAGATTTCGTTCAAATTCTTACCTGGGTGCGAGTTATCCTAAATTTAATGTTGAAAAACGTCTAATTTTTTGTCACTATTTTTAAAAGTGATGTTTCTTTCCACCGAAGCTATTGAAAATATCCTACTACATAATTTGCGAGCATTTGCAATTAGATTGTGCCAGAAACATCTGTATGCTATGCTGCAAATATTAAGTACAAAGAAACCTTACGCGCAATAATTTTCACCTCTAATAAATTTCTAAGCTTTTCTCGCATAAGAAACAATTGACCGAAATACCCAGGAATTTCGTGAAATTCCTTCAAATGCCCGCTCAACGGCTGCACCGGCTGCCGCTGTTCATAATTGTCATATACCATACTCACTGCTGAGTCTGTTCGGCGTCCGTCGACTCTCGATGACAGCTTTCCTCGAGCCCAGGGTGTCCCACTTGTAGGCACTGTAGTTGCTCATTGGCGGGTACTCGGTCGAGGTGGTCTGGATGTTCGTCAATCCACTTGACCGATTCCGAGCGTCGAATAATCTCGACTGGCGATGATCAGAGGGACGTGTATACACGGGTGGCGGACTCGGTGTCGTGGTTGTCGTCGTGGTTGTCGTCGTAGTCGTCGTTGGAGGCAGAGTTGAGGTGGTGGTCGAAGGTGGTAGCGTTGGCCTTTCGGCTTCATCCTCGATTTCCTCATCAGCGTAATCCTGCAACGTCAAGTAGAAGAGAGCGGGGGGTCACACGTTATTCAGCATTTGGTGGAAAAAAGTCGTCGAAGAAAGAAACAAAGAAAAAAAGCAAAGGAAAAATTACACACATACAAATGGATAAAAACGTCAGCGACAACGACTATTATAAGCTGACCATCAATCATCACCCCGCAGCCTCTAGGCATAATTGGGACGCATTGTGGCTAACAGGATACCGCGATGCGGAGTTTCATTCATATTCCTTCTATCCTTCATTCCCTCCTCCACGATTACATCTCGGCCTTCAGGTACACGCGTGCCTATACCCATGCATAGACGTACAGCCACAGACAAACAGCTTCACCGCTTGACCGACGTCGTCAGGTACATTCGCTGGTTAGGTACACCGGTAATAAGTTTCTTTAACTGGCCTGTCGGGGCGTGTCGAAATAAATTGGAAACAACGCAAACGGTGCTTGATGCTTGTTAGTTTTGCTGCTTGTTACCCTGCGTCGAGAACGCAAAAATTGAAGTCACGTAATTGTTCCCGAATTCGAATGAAACATGACACCAAACTGGTCGGGCCGGGAATTTCTGTGCTCAAATCGTGGTCGTGTTTTGCTCCAGAGGTGAATCGACGCCTGCTTATTCCTGGATGTTATGCAAGAGTGGACGCCTGGCGTCCGTTCCATGCAGAAACGTGCAATTCATTGGTTTGCAAAAGTATCGCCAACAAGGAAAGTCTCGTCGTGGGTATGTCTACACGTCATCTCAGAGGTCGTCAACAGGTCGTTCACCAAATTCAACATGAACGTAGCTCTTATACTGTTCGACCGAGACGTGACCAAACAGTTAAAAACCTTCGTTATAACTACACAAAATTTCGACTGCACGATGATGGCTAGCTTATGGCGCAGAACGTTGGTAATAGTTGTTACTTTATGCGTACGGTGAGAGCTGTAATATCTACGTGTTCGGAGTCTCAGTAATTAACCGATGTACATGATGAATCGTGCGGCGATTACTGAACGAGTCATATTTTGAGGCTAACGAAAATAGGTTGTATATACGCAGGAATTGGTAGCCTAGATTTTCGACTAGTTAAAACTAACTAATTATAATTTGTCAAAATTGTATAGCTTGCGTTGATCATGCAAATGTTGCCATAAATCGATCCGTCAACGCTTGTGAATGTGCCGCACATAGAATCTTCATAACCGTTCGTTTCATTGGACAGTTATATTGGCTCGATGATTGAAACTTGACCGTCATGCTTGTAACAGTTATTGTATACGTATACGAAATTTTTACGACTCGCTACTGATTTTGGTAGTTTCATATTTAAAGTAAATCAACTGCTGGCTCCAGGTTAAATCCTCCCGAAGCTTGAAAAGAAGGATCAAGGCGATTCAAAACATCTCCGTACGGATGTATTAATGCAAAGCAAGATAAGTTGGTTGCAGTATACCGATGCATAGAATGTAGACACATGCCAGCAAAGCCTGTGCAATGCAACGTCCTTATACCTATAAAGCTATAAATGTTGAGATGTCGGAAGACTCGCGGCGAAGCTTTAACGCGCCAAATTTAGCCGACGGATCTAATCCTACTCACGGCTGGTTAATTACTTCCCCGACAAAAATGGATCCTCATCGGAATCGCGCACCACGCACTCCGACTACTCATAAGAAACAAGACAAACGATACTGAAAGTTGCGAGTGATTACCGGTTTCAATCATGCGTCGAGCGTGTAAACGAGATGTCCGATTGAAGGAAGATTGGTACATTTACTTGGATTGCGAAATGATATGTATGTTTCATTTTTATCAGGCTGAAGAGTGTAACGTTATTTCAATGCTGCATCTTTGATCTTGAAATTTAGTAAACCATTAATGCAGCATCAACAAACTCAAATTTTGTAAATTCAACTTCGTCTTCAGGTATTTTAAGGGTGCACAACAGTGATTTTTGTTTCAACGTTTAGATACATTAACGTTACTAACTTCACCCTCGTTAAATTTCGCATTAGGATCGAGCCGCGATGCGTCGTTGAAATGCATACACTGCTTACTGCATATATATATATCGCTACAAAACTATTTAATCTTTATTTGCACGACTCGAGCTTCCAAAGCCGTGCGCTTCTCCTCGGAGGCAGACTGCGTCTGAGCCTTTGATACGCCGCTAATATAAACAATCCGGTCTGTAGGTACCCAACGGAGAACGAATGAAGGGAAGATATGTTGCGAGCCAGAGAGAGGGGACGTAGAAGAGACGGAGTAGATTATCAAGGAAAGATCACCGAAGACAATTAGTCAAGTGATAATCGGTTTGACCTTGCTTTCCAATTCGTACTACACCATATTTTTTTTTTCGACAAATAACGGACTGACGGCGTATCTTATACGAATTTCTTCTAACGATTATATTACTCGTACACAGAGGATGTTACATATTCATATTGTATTACTCCACGACGTAGGCAGCTCTACAAGTAATGTTTCGGTCTACCGCACTCTCGGATTTAGCCCCGAAGCGGAGGAGGACGCATATTAGCGAGAGCTTTCCGGAGCTGTCCTGTTATTAAATTTAACCGATATACGTTGCTCAACCAAAGTGGACCACCCAAAGCCGGCAGCGAGTTGGCCAACCGCTACGTAAATCTTCAACAACCGCACGCACTTCCTCCCCGAGCGATTAATGTAAATTTCATTGCCAGTTTTGGGCGATTTGTGGAACGAAAACTGGCCAAGTAAAATATTGTCAACTCTATCAATTGATCGACCGTACCATAATACCAGTATCTAAGTTAGGGACGACGTTGTTTCTGTGAAACATTTCATCTATGATAATTCAGATGTTCTTTACAGCAGTTTCATCACGATCCAGCCGTATGTTACAGGAACTTCTTACTGGAAAACAAAATCTCCCATTTGAATGCGTGACGTCGAGTCATTTGAGCTCGTCTAAATTCTTGTACAGTCACTCGGAGGTGCGATCATGCGAAGTCGCTCTTATACTCTTTAGAGTCGTGTAAAGTGGCTTCAAGTCATTCGAATTCATGTAAAGTCTGACGCGAACGGGGGGAGCTTAAGTCAATCCGTCTCATGTGAATCAAGGACGGAAATACAAGAAAGTGATAGAATCGGTCCGGATCCCCCGTCAGTAGCTACATTCCTTCTCATGTAACATGTGGTAGTTTTGCATCGCGAGTGCAATAATTCCGGAGACAAGAAGCTCGAGCTTTCGCCGAAAGACTTGAAAGTGAAATATCGTCAGGCTCGAGGGGAGATCTATGCTTTACGATCAATAACTTCGAGCCATGTGCAGCTCTTGTCTCCTTTCATTGTTGGCTAATCGCGTCTTTTACACTGTAGTCTCGGGGTAGGCAGCTGCCTTTGCTGCTTTGCAATACCTGGGCGTCGATGTGTATACGTGGGGAATATTTTTGCTCCAGTTTGTGAGGTCGTTAAATTAACACACCTTCACGCTGATCAGATATACACAACTGGCGGTAGGAACAGACGTGTATATCTTCTAGCTAACAATAAGACCTTGTCCACGTCCAGCGGTTCGGCCGATCGTGGATCCAGGATAGCCCTCGCCGAGGCTTTATTATACTGCACCCACCCACGACGTGTATACCGGGAACTGGATATACGTATAGGTATTCCTACGTCGCATAAGCCGTGGAGTATACGCTGTTGGAAATAATTAGTTTACCGTAAAAATTCCAAGGTGGTATCACCATTTTTCTGCTCAACTTGGTGAGAACGGCCGAGTATCGAACGAGTAATCAAATTGTAAATCGCGTATTCTTCTCTCCCGAGTAATGGAATCGTTTCGAACTTGGGAAACGGTATAGTTTGAAATTAATCTTGTCCGGTTATTAAAAAAATTACGTAAAATTGATTCTCATTCGATTTGTGTTTTTGAAATACGCTACGGCATAGCTGAATCACATATTTTTTGTATTTTTGCATCAATTTTCTGAACTCAGTGTCCATGCAAACGTGCTGCAAAGGTTTGACACGATTTTATGGCTGAGGAGAAGAAGAAATTGTAAAATACAATTTGCTGAATTTATCGGTCAAACTCGAAAGTCCGATATCCTCTTGACAAGCTTCTTTACGTTTCATGGATGCTTGGAAATTTCAATTACATGTTATGTAACATAATAAATATATAAAATTGCATCACTACGGGTAGCCAGTAGTGTTCTTTTTTCTTCATTTTCCGATTCGATTGAAACAGTGCAGTTAATGCAGTGAAAGTGAACGATTCCTACACCACCATGCAGCGCCAGCCGTGAGCCGCAATTCCATCGACGCCGCGTAAAAGAAAGAAGAATAAAAAGGATCCACCGTAACGCCGAGTTCATGCTAACGATAATCTTTTTCTCAGCAATTTAAGAAATCATTGCTGATTTTCATAAATCGCCAAGATTCTGCGCTGAGGAATGAAAGAATTGAAAATCGTGTCCACACGGAGATTACAAAACATGTTGTCGGCCGTTGGGACAGGGACGATCGTTACGATGATCGTTGTTGTACTGCAAAATGCGTTGTCGAATCGTCTGAGAATCGCGACACGTCTGCCGACGCTGCGGCATGGTGACGTCATCGAGGTAATTGGCTACAGAGTTATGCAAAAAGATGGGTTTGTCTGCTGCACCGAAGGCAAATGCCCCTCGGGGCGAAATGCGCGTTGGCAGAAAAACAATGCCTCCGCATCATGAAAGCCTGCAATCTGCAAGCCTTAAGAACGAACGCAGAAAGTTGTTCGTTGGATCGAGCCAAAATCAATCAGTGAATAATCATCTCGGTAAACATTGTTTTCCTTATGATTGTTCTATTGTTTTCTGGAAAGTATACTAATTAGAATAATCGAACGTACACGATTACGAGGAACGTTTTTTCATCCTACCTACCTATTATAATTTGGGCTAAAAATTCGAGTCCCACTGCAAGTTGTAGATTACATACGCCGCGTATGTATGTAAGGAGTTAGACACACAAACAGGGGTTAAGTATTTTAGTTTATTTTACTTCAAGCATTACCGAAAACAGTTTACAGAACTCGATATTGGATTGCAGGATTGGGGTCCCGAGTATTCGACGGAGTGTAAGGATAAAGAATACCGGGGTAAACAGACAGTGATAAACGATCGAAACGAAACGAGAAATGTTTTTTTACATTTCGTACTGAGCTTTTTCTTCAACTTTGGAAGCAGACGCTTCGAAATGTCATGTCAGGTTATACAAACCGACATTCTCCGGCGCATGTACTCGATGAATGAGTTTTTAAAATCTATTAATAGTGAATTACGGGTGAACGGAATGGCATTCAAGGCTCGTCTAACCTTTTTCAAATCGGCTCTACTGCAGTCACGTCCGCATCGCGTCTAACTATATCCAACAATCCGCCTATCTATCTATGTTTTCATCTAACTATTCATCTATCTACGTTTACCTGCCTACATGCTTCGTGAACGTCAAACTATATCTACCTATCCATCCATCCATCTATATATTTATCTATCCATCAATCTCTCTATCTATGTTTCCATCCGACTATTCGTCTATCTATATTTATCTACCTATATGCTGCGTGAACGTCGAAGTACGTCTACTTACCTATCTATCAATCTATCTATCTATGTATCTCTGTATCTGTGTACTTATCTTCCCATAAATTCATCTATTCATCCATCTCTTCATTCGTTTTTCCATCTAACTATTCGTCTACCTGTTCGTGAACGTCACGGGCGATAGGTATGCATAACGCAGCGCGTCGCGTCCGCTCTACCGGCATAGCGCACGGACAACGCGCATTGCGCGACTCATACCCAATTGAATGGCTCGAGGTACTTTTCTTGGAACCGACTACCGCGCTGCCAGGCTGTCTGCTGGTGGTTCTGCGCGTCTCAGCGTGCGCGGCGATTGGGTTTATTGCTTTTATTCTTCATTTCCCAGCTCCGTGTTTCACTTGTTTTTTTCCACGTTTTTCTGCGAGCCAACTTTTTCCAAGAATTACTTTGCGCAACGGCCGCGAATATGTCTCATTTCTACACGTACCAGCAGGGAATGCGTTGCGATTCAGGCCTCGGGCCCCACCCCTTGAAAAAAGGAAATTCAACTGCCGTAAATGCCTGGAGGTAGAATAATTAGAAAATCTTGGTTAACGATTTTCTGGAGAGCGTCCAATTCAATTATCATCACAATATGATGATATGGCAGTAATCAGCAACATGAAATACTTTAATTAGACCAGATTCGACGGTGACCAATGCAACCTATTATCGTCGTTTTTCTGTCACAACTCTCTTGACTCATATGCTTATACTTTCAGAGGTTTCGAAATGTTTGTTGCGTCACACAGCTTCTGTCAATTCGACTGTTGGAATTTGTTATGGATACTAATGGATACCCCGCCAGAAAAGACATCCGTTGGTGTTATCAACAAACTGATTCTATTTATTTGTTCAATTTCGCCGATAAGATTGCTTTCGACATATTTATATAAGGGAAGATGCATTTTTTCAGCTCATCGTCACTTTGGAACATCACGTTCAAAATATTTTTTTTTTTTGTTCAATTTCATTAAAACTATTTGCAATATTTACATCCTCCAGATGTTTTTGTGCTTCAGAAGAAACATTTATTTCAGACTTAACATTCCCCCTTCGTCAGAGCACGTGAACACATGCATAAATGCTGAATCCTCGAACAAGCGAATTTCATTTTCGTACCAAGTATTCCATTTTCGCGAATTCATACGAAACTGTCTCAAAGATGAAGATGTAGATTGAATTAATATGCGAATTGAGTGTAAAAGCTATTCGGGACACATAAAGTAATGCAAAGGGAGATGATTATCTTGTGCTCAAATTCGGTTGAAATTCTGTCCTCTCAGTTAATTAAGGGAGGGTACAGCTTGCACGGTTTAAATTCATACTTATTTTTAGGACTTTTCCTTTGAAGCGAGTGAAAATATTTGGAGCATTTTGACTTTGAGGGCTTTGTTATTTATAGTTTCAAGAATATTTGTGCCTTTTTTCATTGAAATTAATAACAAAATTGTGGCATATAGCATAGAAGTAGCGAACGATCACGTATTCAATCCGGTGGCGCAAATTCCTCGGTCAATATTTATCCGGTCGACTTGAAACTTTGACACAATCTTTAAAACCTTTTTATCAATCCGAGCTCGTGGCTATATTTTCGAATTTCAATCCCTACATTGTTTCATAAACATTTCTTCAACAATTTTTTGTTCGTAATTCTACATATTTTAAATATTCCGCGAATGCAAGAGGTTGTTAATCATCACTGTAGTGAGGAATTCACCCATCATTTACTTGTCACCACGAACGAGCAGCAGCTGAGGCGTTATACGTACAGTTCCTCGAGTAGTGAATCACGACAAAACTGAACGCGGTCGCGTCTCGTAAAACCATCCCAAACTACAACCGTTAGTCACTAGAAATTTCCACGTAGCCCTTTAGAGCTGGGCCACCCGGGTGAGCGATACAGGTCGAGAATTTCAAATCAGCTGCATCCTGCATCGCCAACGAGCAACAAGACGACAGCACGCTGTTAACCCGCTCCGCATTGGTCAAGAGTCGCGGCATTCGACCCGGGCAATTTTTGTCGCGAGGTTTCCCCCGCAGCTATATTATGGCTCCTCAATCGCCGGACATCGTCATCGCCGGCAGCTGCAGACCTTTGTCGTTAGTTTGGTGGACAGCGCGACGCTTCTCCAGACCGCGCCATTTTCCCAGCACCAGAAACTTTCTTTCATCTCTCGGCTGGGCTCATTTGGACTCCAGCCAGTCCGCGATAGCTGTCCTGCCTGCCTGGCCGTTATTTTAACCACGTGTTAAAAATACATGCTGCATCCAGACTCGGTCCCTAACCCAGCACCCCGACCGTTTCACGATCGAACCTTCGATCACCCTCGCATGGCCAGCCGGTAGAGGAGCATAAAAGAGGTCAAACGGTGTTCTTTGCACGTTGGCTGAAGAAGAGATGAGCCAAAGTGAATGTGAAGCTACTTCGTACTTCGTCGAATAAGCACGTGTAAGAGACTTTGAAGAGGCACTGGAGCTACGCTCGAGAGATTTCATCAATCAGACAGTAGAAGTTAGGAGAAGGGCCGCAGCTGGAGAATCCTATTTCTATCCGAAGGGCGGTTTACTGAACGTACCCACCTACTGTATTCGTATTTGTTGTTATAATGCAATGAATTTCTAGCCGTTTGTTTACCGGTTGGAGACTTTTTTCCAAGGAGTGCCATGACATTCACCTCAGCACGTATCTCTCACTCTCTTGCCGCGGCGAATGGACGGCGACATCATCCGGATGACGATGCAGCACATTGCAGCTTGGCTGAATTGATACTCCAGGCACAATCGACGATCACCGTACCCATGAAATCGCAACACACTTCACACTTGGCGCAAAAACATCGCGTCGAGTATTTTCGGATTAAAGAAATCTACGATAAAGGAATCCATAAAATAGTGGACACTCGAGTTGTAATACAAGCCTAATGCACCGTGTGCTTAAGTCGTCAGTGACAATTGCAATAAGAATTGAGATGAATACGAGTTTAAATTTGTACGAACAGCGTGAAAGAACACTTGAGGCTCTTGTGGACTCGTGGTGAAAAATGAATTCTCGACTTTCGATCAGATATTATAAGACCGGTGAGAGTAGCAACGGACATTTAACACATTTAACACACTGCTGAAGGTGTTCCACTCGCAATGCAACCGCGACGAGAACGCTTACTGTTGGTCCACTGTTGTTGGTTTCAGTTGTCTATTGAGACAAGATAAGAATCAATGATCATTGAGAGCCTAGGTGTCGCTATCCTGGCTGGAGAAAGAGAGCGAGAGGCAAACTGCTACCGACTTTTGCCTTCACCGTGCGCGTGAATCAAGATATCGGAACCATTGAATTGACTAGCCTGCCGCTGTGCAGCGCACAGAGACTCGGGGTGTGCAGAATTTATTTCATATCGCAGGACTGGATCGTGACTTAAGGCTAGTGCTCATGGCGCACCTGGCGCTCGTTGGACCGCTGAATCGATCTATGCCCCGATAAGCCTTCCGGGGAAACACTTTATTTTTCTTCTTTTATTTTTCTGAACGTCCGATTCTCCCGGCTCTCGGCAAGATCCGTTCCAACTTTCATCGCGCTTCATTCTACCTATGCAGTTTCGACAGTGCTGTTACGGGTATACCTGTACCTATATATGTGTAAACGTGATCTATGGAATAGCGAAGGTAACTTTCATTCGATGGTACCCCCTGAAGGCATTGGCAAACATGAAAATTCGTAAACATGTGTACTTAATATTGAGGTAAGATTATTTGTTATCACCAGACCTTGAAAATGGCAGTGGGTAGATACGTGAAAGCGTTTCTTTTCCTCGAGGAGGTCATAAACCGACTTGAATATTGCTAGCGAATTGTTCTACGTAAATAATACTTACAGATGCGCGGAACTGAGACGTAAAAGTAATGCGAAATATTTTCACACGTTTTCGATTCAAATTTCATATGATGTGGAAAAAAGTGTTTGTTTCAATGAAACGAAGTGAAAGAGTTACGATTTTGACAAACCAAATGTTTAATTTTGATGAATTTGCCTTTTTGCCTCGCCGACGTTGCGATAAATTACACAGCGATCGAGGAATCCGTTCCCGATGAATGGATGAGATTTTCATTCAAAGTTGCGGGGATCAGTTCGAACCAAATACGGAGTTTCATTCATCGATTCCTACCGCCGATCCATTCAGCTCGTAAAGGCAATAAATAGCAGCCTCTCACGTCCCTCCGGAGGCAAAGGATACATGCTTTGCGACGTTAACGGAAACCAATTAATTCGAAGCGCGTCCTCAAATCGAGGCACGTATCATGTAACCAATTAGTATATCACACAAGTATACGTAGGGCCTGCCTGCTTACGGAGCTCACTCGCCTCTCGAGTCGACAATGACTTCACAATAAAGCGTCGCGTATCACGATCAATCCTGTAAAGTCATATTTTTACCGAAAGGACAACCTTTCTGTTTGGTGATAGGATTTATCGTCGGCTTACGCGGAATCGATGTGAAAAAAGATTCATCGTAGATCACGCAGAGAACTTCTGTTTTTTGGTACCGAGAAATAAATGATGATTATACCGGCGCGCTGTAACTGGTTATCACACCTCAACACCGAACGACGATTCTACATCGTTTTATAAATTCAAGATTAATTGGATATGCATCGTGCTCTCCTTAGTGCTCGTAAAACTTAACAACGTCAGTTTGCGCGGGTGCCACAACGTTATTATCTCAGCAAGAGCACACCTGTTATACAAATAGACGATGTATACCTGTTAAGTGCACCTTGCAGCGTGTCGAAATCTGAAAGCCGGGAGTTGGTTGAAAAACTCTCGAACAAGTTTGGTAAAATGAAAAACGCTGATGTTTTCCATGATTAGTGTTGGAAAGGGGTTGAAGGAGGTTCTGAACTCGCAAAACCGACGCAAGTGCAAAATGTAAATAAATGCATCCCGTACGTGTTTCGTGGTCTTTGTATGTTTGCATAAACCCATGATCTCGCGGCTCCTCCATGTTGCGGTTCCGCGGTGCGGTATAGGCTTGTTTTTTATTTTCCACTTATTTGTTTATTTTAAGGGCTATGTAACCACACGTGCCACATCGCAGGGTACGGTATGGTACACTAAAATAAACTCATACTCAACCGGACAATGAACGGGGTGCAACAATGGCGCTACCGCATTCTATTATACGTCGTCTGCGGGAGGCGCACGTGGTGTGTAATATAACGCTGCACAAACCGCCGGATCTCATGCTTGCTCGTAAAATCATATTCTCTTTCACACCGCGGTGCAACATTGTTGAAAACATTGTTATACCAACGAAAAATTATCACCTCTCACACGCCTCTCTGTATACGTATACCTATACAGACAATCACTAGTAGGAGTCGAGCCAAAATTAGTTGGCCATCTAGAGAAGTCGCGTCTTTGAGAAAAATAGTTAGACGTTAAACGTATTATAATCCTAGGATCACGTCAACGCCTGCCGCATTTTTTGGTGCTATTGTTTTCTGACTCGTAAATTATTCAGTAAATCTTGTGCCAAATTAATGATAAACAGAAATTTAAACGTATAAAAAAAGTGAGGCTGGAAGTCGGACAATCGAAGATCGCGCGAAAAGTGGATCGTAAAGGACGACGCGATTAGACGGCACCGATGATGTTATAAATATGCGAGTCGGTCACAGCCTGTGGCATCTGGCTGCACGTCTGCAATTGCATCACGAGTCTAACCATATCGTACGGCAAGGATGACAACTGTGCAGCTAAACTACAGCCGCGTAGCGCCCGAGTGTGGATGTATGTATGAAGATATTTGCGGGCTGGAGTTAATTTGTGTGCGAGATACGTGCGCACGGATGATACAACGTTGAAACTCCAGAGAGCGTGAACAATTGGATTATTCTAACGTCATACCGAACAGTCGTTACAACAGGAGCGAACGAAGAGTGAAAATACACGGTCCTTGACGTCAGGCCTTGGAGAAATTGGGCTTGCACGAAGGGGAGTTGCGGAAATACAATAACAACGCCCAAAGTGAGACGTTGGATAAATACATTTCGAGGGCAATGAACGAGATCTCTCCATAGGTATATCCGATCGCTGCTGCTTCCGCGGGCTAGAAAACAAAATTCAGTCGCAGGCTGCCTAGAAGAAGGTGCTGATCGATTGCGCATGCGCAAAATCTCTCGCGTCCCATTGGCCGTTCGTCTGCGGCGAGCCAATAATATGCGTCGAGGCGCTTGGCCAAACAATTGAAACGCGAGTACGATGACAAACAATCCGCGTGGATCGAAAATAAGTCGTAAGTTACGAGCGGGTGAATTGAAAATGAAGATAACGATAGAAATCGGAAATGTTATACGATTGGTCGAGGAAAGTGTTACTATCGAGTTGTTGGGCGAAAAAGAGGACGGAATTCGTTAGTATGCCCGGTGTAATTATTATTCAACTCTATTTGCATATCATAAGTAGGTGACGGTACTCGGCATAATGAGCGTTGTACTAGCTGATCTACAACGCGACGGTTCAAGCGCCGCGTGTGTTTTGTCCCGTGGGAGTAGGGGCCACGTTTTGCATCGTTCAAGTGCATTGAACCGTGACATTACCAACCGAGACTAGACGCGTTGGTATCATGGGCTCTAATCGTCTCCACCACGTAATGTGTACAGATGAGATGCGTTGGATGCGTGCGTAACACAGTAACGCCTGAGATGCAGTCACGGTAACAGAACTTTGTCCGCGATTGTCTTATTACAAACTAACGGAGATTGTTGAATCGTCTCGGCACGCCGCACGATGCACTAATTCTCGGTTTTATCTGTTTTCTCTTATTTCGAAACGGGCCAAACTTGATGATGGCCAAAGTCCATTGACGAAATAAATTTACTACCGGAAGATTCTGTGTCGAGGATAAATATACCGCAGTGGGGTGGTTTATTTTTCAATTTTTTTTTTTAAGGTGTCAGTCGAAAAATTTGTGACAAATACTGAAAAAAAAACTGTCGTTAAACCTGGAAAATGTAGGAAGTTATGTAGAGGTCGCTACCAATTATTGTAATATTTGTTACTTCTTTTTTTGATTACACCTTACGAACTTGTATGTATATACTAGTTTATTTATTTTTTTTTGTATCAAGGTCCAATTAATAATCATTCACCAATCGTCAACAAACTGCGCCTAACAGTCCCGCAGTTGATAATAAATAAAAAATATCACAATTATTCGGTAGCGACCTGTGAATATTGTCCTACCTCCTTTGGGTTTCACGACAATTTTTTTTCAGTCCTTGTCACAAATTATTTCCTAGTCACGTTAAAAAAAAAAAAAAAATTTTAAAAACGAACCACCCTAATACCGCAGGCGCTTCATAACTCTCGGGGTCTTGAATATCCGGCATACCTTCAACGCTAAAAATAAGCGGGCAAGAGAATCACGCTGCGAAATATTCCGTCTATGTGTGTGTAAAAAGCTGAATTGTTTTCATCCAAATTAATTTCAGATCATCGATCGTTGAGAACAACGGAAACCCCTATCGTTAATTAGCAGTACGTACAACCTTAACGACCGCATTTTGCATCTTGACAAGAATTGGCGATTTCGCTTAAATTTACGATCATTCAACGTGCAGTTTGGCGGCCAATTTTTTCCAGCTTCAAAGGCGCACCCCTTCGATTTGCGTTACATTCTCTGGACAATGAATTCTTTGACTCGGTGATGAGTGGCATTTTCGCTGCGTAGCTTGTACCGGGTATCGACAAACAATAGAGAAAGAGAGAGAGAGAGAAAGAGTAAGTGCTTCGGGTAATTAAGCTGGAGAATAATTACGCCGGCAACGGATCGAGTCTCTCGATGCTCTTCGAGTTCAGGGGCTGCAGCTGAAGTTTGCGAGCTCTTCTCTGCAAGCGGCGCATCTTTTTCTGCATACTTTGCATCGCGGCAGAAATAGCTTTGGCCGAGAGCTACCCGTTGAGATGTATATATAATTATATATGTATCTATATATATATATATATATAGACACTACGTACGTAGACGTAAACGACATACGCGCGTTTCTAGGTATGTAAACGTCGAGACGCCGAAGCCGGCTGGTCAAAACTCTACCGTCAAGTGTTCCTCGCTGCCGGATCCTCAACAATTTGACGGAACATAGACTGCCAAACTCTAGAATCGTCAGAACTCTTCTCGATAATATAGAATCGTATACGGATTCTCGATTTTGCCGTTCGATGTTTTGATACATTAATTTTCTATATTTTTTCATTCCGTATTTCGACTTTCTACATTTCCAATTTTCTATACTCGGACTTTCCACAGTTAAAAATTTTGCCAATCAGATTTTCGCGTCTATGATAATTCGAAATTCCTTCTCCATCAATCGACATTTCTAGTTTTTTACATCTACCCGTTTTTCCGATTACTTTCACGAAGGCTGTTGATTTTTCGAGCCAAATAATGATCACCAAGTCTGCCCGCAGACACGAAGGAATGGAATTTGAGCCGTGTTTTCTCGTTCTATTAGAAGCTAATCAGCCGCGGTCAGTCCCGAGAGCTTACGATCAGCGGTGACTATTAGGGGAGGGAATCGGCGTCCTTAGAAGCAAAGACCGATGCATCGAATTACGCGGTATCGTGTCCCATCGGATCGGATGGGATCGGTACGAGATGCGTAATTAATAGCCCGGGGTCGGACATTCCCATGGACCACATGCGGAGGGCACAAATTGACCTATATATTCGAGGCTTCCTACATCATTAACCCGGCTAGCCAGACGACTATTATTAAACCGACTGTGAACCGCATCGTCTGCACAACGCGAGATCATATCTCGTGAAGCAAGTGCATTGTCACCGACGATTTCGATCATTCGCTATCGCATGCGGACGAAAATGCCTCGGCAAAAGCGATTCTGCTTTCGAAACCCGTGGGCACAATAAAAGGCACAAAAATTTCCGTGATAAATTTAAATTCCACCATCAGATCCCTTTATCTTATTTACCGCGACTGAGTTTGCTTAACCTGATATATTCAGCCGGGTTTTCGTTCAACGTATTCTCAAAAGACACATGTGTTCTCATTGTTACTCTCTACAGGCTGCGGTGCAGAAACCGAAGGAGATTCTCCCGGACCGACGATTCTGTTACGCTTTGAGGTAGGTACTATGGGACGTATATTCCCAACCGAAAGTCAGTCTCGGTGAGAATATTGAACACTTTGCGATGTGATGAAAATCTCAAGAAAAAATCAAGCGTAACCAAGTTGATAAGATAACTCGTTTTGAATAATAATGATTCCTAAAAGTTGGTCGCAAATTTGTTTAAACAAATGATTGTGCAACAAATAATCATACAAAATGAATTCATCGATTTTTCTGAATACGTATGAATATTTTTTGAAATTTTCCGTGATTTTGAATAATTACGTTTTCGAAAATTTTCTAAGATCTGTTTGTGAAACTGTTCGTTCCATGCCTCTGAAACTTCTTCAGCGTAACGTTGCAACCGTTTTACGAAAATTGATCCAAATTTCAGAACTTTGGATCCATTTTTCAAAATTACCAAAACTTCTAAAAAAAAATACACAGATATTCAGAAAAAGCAATGAATTCATTTTATAAGCAATAACAAAAAATTTCAACACTGATTTGTTACACAAATTTTTGTTTAAATAATTGATCAGCAACTTTTTGCCATTATTATTATTATTATTATTATTCAAAACGAATTACCTTGTCAACTTGGTTATGATTGATTTTTTTTTTTTTTACAGACGTTTTTCTCATCGTGAATCGCTCAATATTCTCACCGAGACTCACTTTTGGTTGGGAATACACGTCCCGTAATACCTCAATTCTCTTCGAGAACCAAATGCTTTCATTGTTCGCGTGTATTTTACAGTAAAATTCTGACGTCAAACACTTGGAACAAAATTCATGATTCATCTTCTCGCGTGGTACAATTTTTCATTTTACCCCAACTCGTTTTGGATTCTTCACCTTATTTCCAGGCATCATACGTGTTTTATACATACACGACCAATTGTTTGATGTACGTCGACCATTCCCTCAGTTTTTCTTGTGATTCAAGTTCATGAATCATGCACGATAGGTGCAGGTATAACTGCAGCACCGACGGTATGCATCGTTTCGTTTATTTGTACTCTCTCCTATACCGCAGGTTGCATTCCGATCTCGCGGTCATCTTTTTTCGGTAATTACACCAACAAAAGTACAGTCACGGCAGCACGTCTCCGGTTTTATATACACACGTTATATTACACATACACCGATAATATCCCGAACCCCCTGCCTTGCGTCTTGCAGGCGAGACTTTGAAACAATAAACGGAATCGGCGCCCACATTTTTTGCCCTCTTACCCTTCCATACGAAACATTTTTTCCGTTTCAATCCAAGTGCAGACAGAATTTGCTAATTATAGCGTGAAATTTGCCAGTGTTTGTGAAAATTGGGGCAAGGTTGAAAGTCAGGATATATAAAAACGTTTCCCTCTTTACAAGTGGTAGAAAACATACCACTTTCATCTTCTTCCATATTCCACGCGTCAATTAAATCATAAATCAATGGATACATTGTTTGATAAAAAGAACTTGCGTCTTTAAAATTTCAATTAAAAACATTTTTTCAACCGCCACTTTATCTCGTCATTAATTTTTAAGTTGAGAAATTTTTTTACAACAAGACAAATCATCTTACATCAGCTTTCGTACGATTAAAAATCACATCCTCGGATCTTTCGTCAGCCGCAACGATACCCAAGCGATTAATTACGTCGTCGACGTTGTATAAAAATAAGCCATTCCTAGGCATATCTGTTTTTTCTTTCAACTTTCTTTCATTTTTACTTTGTATGGGTCATTGCGCTCGATCCGAGAAAAGCTGAGGCATGCGCAAGCTCTGCAGAGATTAATTTTAATATGCGCGATCAACGATCAACGGTGACGGTGCTGATGGAAATTTATGGACTCGGTATAACAGGCATTCTTAAGCATGGTACGTGGGCGTTTCTGAATGCCCTGCAGCCCTGTCACGAGCCTTCAACTCTTTAGCAGCCGCACTTGACAGGGCGTATAAATGTAAGTAAATGTACCCGGAATCCCTAGTTAACACCGTCAAATCCCGCGAGGTCACAACAACCAGCCGTTGGGCAACTTACTCGGATGATGATTCACTCTGGTGAGCAAATTCATACCGCGGCAGGGTCGAATCATCAATTCGAAACTAATTACACGCTTCCAAACAGTTTATCGATTCTGAAATATTATTATAAAGGAGGATGAGGAAAATTAAAAACATTACGCATAGAAGCGAAGCAGTTTTATCAAAACGTTGCGGCTCCTCCCCGTTTCGAATGACCGATTCACTTCGTTCCGAAGATCGTTGATCGCCCTTTATTATTACCATCGAAAATTTCGGAAAATCATCTCCCGTGCTGGTAAAACGTCATTTTATCACCGAAAGCAATGCCTGACAGTTTTAATAGAGAAACTGGGAATCGCTGAGCAAGCGAGCTTGGGTGGCCAAGAGATACTCCAAGGACTCCTCATCCTTCCCAACGTGATAACGAAGCTTTTATGCGTAAACCGCAAGCCGACTCGAGACTCCCAGAAGCGATTTTCAAGCTGCGAGAGCGTTTTACTGCTCACGTAAAATGTATTCCTTAATTTGCGTAATTCGATTCCAAGTCCTCGTACCGGGATCTGCGACTCTGCTTCTTCTTCCTCCCTTCCGCTGTAGGGGTGGATATCAAAACTTGGAAGGATCGACATTTGGAATGGCTGATATATATAGAAATTTCAAAAATGCGACTGATTAGAATGACTACTAATCGGTGAGACTTTCCATCGATCAGAGTGACTACCAAGCAGTGTACACTTTCATAAATCAAGATCTCGAACAATTCGTCTTTCGTAAGGTTGTTTTCGCATGTTTGAAATTTCGATATATCATCCATTCCAGACAATGATCCTTCCAAGTTTTGACGCCCACCCAACTGCAGGTTCGAAGGATCTCACAATCAAAGCTCGAAATGCGGTCATTCAGGATCACGTCGCTAATTAAAATTATTCAACTCCGCGTCCCGCGGCTGTTGTCTACGTTATTTCCCAGTGCATCGGTATGCTAATAACTTTTGTCAAATGTACTATCCCGTGAGAACTGGGACAACGGGATCATCGTACCAATAAAGTGACACGCGGTCGTCCCGCCGCTTATTTATATTAGATGCAGGGACCGTTCGTTCAATTGTGTACCGCATATGATGTATTCTGACATTTGTCTCGTCACTAATGTTCCTGCCTCTAGGCTCGGAATATTTCTTCGCAATTCGACAAGTTTTATACCGTTTAAAATGACCCGTAAATTCGGTCAATTTTTTCCCAGAACGAGTCCATTTAAAACTATACACGACGTAAATTGAACAATTCATGCCCTAATGTTGAGAAATAAATGCACTCTTTTTCCATATCAATATGTATAATGATATACTGTAAACTTGCAAGGCCTCGAGACTGTCGATGCGATAAGCAAGAATGATTCAATCTCTCGCCGGGGCGCGCGGAGAAGGTATGAATAAAAAGAAGAACGAAATAAGAAAAGGGGAAGGGTGTATGGATAGGAGAAGCGTGAAATCTTGGATCATTCTCGTGGAGCTCTGACAGTAGCTCGAACCTCGTAGATCGAACGCATCTCAGATCTTATCGCCGGATATTTTAATACGGAACTACGCCAAGATACGCGAGGTATACGAGTTCCTACTTGCAAAGGTGAAAGCCAAAGGTAGGTAGCTACAATTTCTTTCAATCAAAACACAAGATAATGTAATGTAAACTACTCGAGGTGCGATCTCTCGGATCAATAAAGGTTTCGAGCGTCTGGTTCTTGAATCATAATTTGTATCGGGGATTCCACGTCAAATTACCAGCCCGTCTACCTCATCCTCTTTGATTTTGATTCATTTGCAGTATGATGTTCACACCGACCCAAAAAAGGTCGCGGAATTTTTTTTAGATTTTTTCAGCCACCGGTGAAATTCGAAAAAATCGAAAAACTAATTCCGAAAACGCCATATTGAGGTATCTAAAAAAATTCACACAGATTCTACGATTTGAAATGTGATTTTTAAACACCACACGATAATAGGATCTCAATATTTACTATTTTTCGCAAGTTTTTAGTTTTTCTATGTCGGAATTGGATTTTCTGTTTCGATTCTGGAGTTTATTTAGATCGAGGTATACAAAAATTAAAAAAGCAAAAACAATTCTGACTTCAAAGAAGTAAAAACTTGCGAAAAAAATAGTAAATATTGAGATACCGTCATCTTGCCATGCTTAAAGATCACATTTTAAATCATAGAATCATCGAGAACTTTTTAATTGGTTTTGCAATTTCGTATAAATTTCACCGACGGCTGAAAGAAATCTGAAAAATTTCCGAAGACCTTTTTGTGGGTTGGTAAAAACATCGTACTAAAAACCGATCAAGATCGAAGGAAGTGAAGTACATGGGCTGCTAATTTGACGTGGAATCCCCCATATACGTTACACGTACACAGCTATATTCTACATCGCCCGTCTGCGGCAAATGGCAAGTGATGATGAATAATTAAAAATTATTAATTTACCGATGAGAAAATCGTTTCATTTACCAATTTTTCTCACATTAATTTTTCAACGTACCGTAATAAAATATCATGTCTTGTAATAAAATAATATCGTTTCGTATATGAGACATTACACGCGTGGTTAATTACATACCGCGCTTGCAGAGCTGCAGATCTTACCGAGCGAAATTACTTGCACTTAGCGCAGCAGCCGGCTGGCTCGCGGAGTGGGCTTGAAAAAATGACGTTTCATTGGTAATTGGCTTGTGTGTTATACGTAGGCTGTTGATTTCTTTCCATTTCGAACCGCTCGCGTTCGATCGGAATTATTTTCTATCTATTAAATTGAGAAAACCCACGTACGACGTAAATCGTGCAGGATTTCAACATTCGATAGATTACATCCGTCAAATACACGGCGGCTCGAAATTGCGTTATTGTATGTATTGTTACAAAGGACGAAACAACCCGTTTTGCCCCCCTCTCTGATCTAGTAGTCCTCATAGATAATACGCGTATAAAAAGTATTACAGCCGTCATATCTCACAAAATGAACAAGGATTCTGCGTCGACTAACATTATTGTAAAAACAGTCTTGTTCCAGATGGTCTAAAATTATACGTATTTTTAGACATTTTTTTTTTTTAAGAAAATGAAAACACTCAAAGCTATTTGAATTTGAGGCCTTTATTATTTACAGATATTATTTAAGATTCTGGAATTTTTTCATTGAAATTAATAACACAATGGCGGTATGGCGCGTATAAGTAGCGAACAAATTTCGACACAATATTTAAAACTTGTTTATCGACTCGAGCTCGCGGCTAGATTTTTCAATTTCGACCATAAAAATTTTTTTATAAACATTTTGCTAACAATTCTTTGTTCATAATCGGATATATATGAGAATTTTTGTATACTTTTTTAAAATATTTTCTTCAAACCGATGAAATGAGATTTTTCTCATCTCTTAAGTTCGCTGCGTTCATAAGCTCACGAACCTCTTATTTCATTCTGCAACACCGAGTTCGTTACAATACATTATGCGCGGAGCCATGAGAGTAGAGATCAAAATTGCACAATATTAATAACCTCCCGATGCCTGTTGAATCGTCGATCGTCGTCTTAACAACGCCGGAGAAAGAACGAGCTCCTCGATTCTTAGACGTTTGTAATACGAAATTTCACGTTATATCCGTGCGCGTATAAGCGCGTGTAACAAATTATAGTTGTGTAAGATGTGAGACGACGCATTTGAATAAGAAACGACGCTATTCTCTCCTCTTCTACTTTTTAGAATAATTCAGCATCTTGACAAAAAAAGAAAAAAGAAACAAAGAATCGGAGCCACGCCCTGTCGACTCTAATTGCTTCTGAAACTTGATCTGCATTAAAAGCTTGTCGAATCAGAGAAATTTATCAATGCACGATTTACACTGAAACGATTTTCTAACGTATTATATATTCTTTCAATTATCACAAGTATCGCTCTCCGTTATATTCATGATTGTTTCTTTGGGTTTTTGTTTTTTTTTTTATTTCTATTAAACTTTCAGGACATCGTCTCGAACAGATATGAATTATAATAATTCTGAACGTGCGTGTCGTTGTGAATCAACCGACAATTTCATGAATGGTTAAATAGAAAGCGTTTATTCGTAACGATGAACTAACGCGGTAAACAAACATGTGGTTTCATTTCTCAGCTGTTGAAGTCGACGAACGTACAGCCTGCAGGTTGCAAACATACGAGTACGAGGAATTATCAGTTTATAGTAGTGGAAATTGCATTCAACGTATATTACAACTTGACGTTTCTATCACTTTCAATAATCATCAAATAAACCGACGATTATTTTACTATGGTATATGAAAATCGGATCGAGCTGATAAATCAAGGAGGTAAGTAAGTTGCCAATAATAAATACTGTTTTGTAACTTCGTCGCGAGATTTTATCTAATTTGTATATATTCGTCGACTAGCTTAATTTTACGATAAATTTAGAAGAGATGAAATTACGTTAACATAGCTTTATACGTATGTGATAACAGATCGCTTTGGAAATGTTTAAAAATGTGCCATAGATTCGACCTCACTAGAATTATAGGAAGTTTAACGGTTCTCTAAATAAAACGAGTAATTTCAGACTAAAATCGAACTTCTAAACCGGATTTAAAACAATTTTAATCGTAAAATCGGTGCCCAAATTTTCGTTAATAATTCTGGTATCTTCACTTTCACATTTTCAGAAATATCATCGTACCTATAATAATTTCCGAGCAAACGAATTTGATAAAACCTCAATGATCGACTACCTCGTCTCAAATCGAATAAAATTCATATATTCAATTCCCGACCAACAATACTTTTCAATTGAACTTGCGCAGTCGCAGGATTGAGACAAGACGTTTTTTCTCCGACGCATCCGCCTCGTCAATTACATTAATCACCGTCGAAGCTGCGCCAGGCGTTTGATCCACATTTTAAGCAACGTAATAATTAAAATCCCCCGGGGGGGGGGGGGGGAAAAAACGGCGGTAGAAAGAAAGCTACCGAATACGCACCGAAATTCCATCTCCGAACAACCGCGTTCCTACAAATACATGCAGACCAGCCTCGGGGAAATAATTGAGACGTGCAGCAGGCCGTTCCTTCTTTGCTCGGTGTAAAGCAATTGACCTCTTCCCGGTCAACACCAGAGGCATGACTTGCCGCCAGGCCGCGAGATACGAACCAGCTTTTACAGCGATTACAAATTCGCGCTGTTTTCGATCACGGCTCCGCCCAGCTTGCCGGGTGATAATTATTTAACGACGTTAATTAGTCTAGACTGGTTTGCTCCGCGTTTATTCCTGTATTTCTATTATATCCCTACTTCTGTTATTTGCTTACCGCCTCTCGAAATACGCCTGGCAATTACGCGGGTTGCAAAAAAATGTTTCTTTTTCAGCCGCATGAGATGTTTTCGGTAAATACTGCGTTTTCGAGTGTCCTGAATCCAAAAATGATATCAAATGGAAGTAAGAAATCACTTTTGCACAGGATTTTTATAATCAAGAATAGGATACCAGATTTCGAATCAAACGGGAGTTTCGCTCCAAATGAAACTACAAACACGAGTTTAAGAGAAAACCTAAGGTGATGGAACTTTTTGAGTATTTTTTCCGGTTTTAGTGAGTGAAAATCTACGAGAGACGGAATAAAAAACTTGTGCAGTTTTTTGGTTGCAGACCTGTGTTATCTCTTTAAGCCCAGGAACATAACGAGGAGAAAATTTCTAGGGTAAATGTGTCCAAGTTTTTGCTCTGATTAGCTCTGGATTCGCTTTTTAACGTCATTTGTTTAGAATGAACCAATAAGTTTATTTCGTTCAGTCGAATAACGTCTAACCGAGTCAAGTAGTAAGAAATAAAGAGAAATTTCATCGATTTTCGACATCAACTTTTGGTATATTGTTAATAAAGTCCCGCAGCCTGATTCTAGACGTGAAAAGTGTAAATTATAATCTTTGTTGAAAGTTTACGCTCCGTTAGTTCCTCTGTAAATTCTGTGCAAATCCACAATCGACCTTGACTTTTTAACATTGCGCATTTTCTTCGAACCCGACAACTGATTGCGTTACATCGTTTTGTAAAAATTACTTCGAAATCGGAGTAAGAATATCTTTCGCAAGTTGGTTTTGTATAATAACGATAATTTCTAAATAAGAAAAATCTTATTTATACAGAAGATAGAATTATCCGTATCGATGACCCGTGCATGACTGGCCAACGCATATTTAAGGGGAATTCCAGAGCATATCTGCTCACTTTTTCTGATAACTTGCTGCCACAAACGCAACGTCCGAGTTTCGAAATTCATTTCAAAATCAATCGATTTACCCGAATATATTTAATTTCACGAATACCGCGAACTCGATAGACTTGAAAAATGGATTCAACCTTTCTTGGCGGTTCAAACGGATATTTCGATAAGATTCATACTTTGCGATGAATTCAAAATGCGTTCCCAAATTCACCGCAACGTTCTTCTCAGGATCTATCACCCCGTGATCGATCTCGTTTCTCGGATAGAATACGTTTTCCCCTCAGCTGTGCGTCGTGTGAGATCGAAGGATTTCATTCGAAATTCAAAAACGTGTCAACTCAACCGAAATCCAGATTTGAAAAATGATCCGTGATTTATCGCACAGCCGTTCTTCCCTCCGGAATAAATATTCTTTCGTTCATTGGACGCGACAGGAGATCGCGTGGCCTTTTTTAGAAATTTATTGTCTCGGGTAAGCCTCGCGCATACCGACGAATGAAACGTGGATATTCGGTTTGCTCCGTTTCGTACGTGATATCGCAGTTTAAGCTGCAAATTTGTACGGAACTCACGTTAGGCACGACTGACATTTAATCCAACCCGTGTGCGGCAGGATGCGGATCGTTTTCCTGCTCTTTTCGACTCCAGGATTAACTTCAGCCCGGCTTTTAGTAGGCATCGAATGAAAAATGAATATTACTCACGGTTTCCGGTGCTAAAATGTTGATATTCCGATCCGTTATACAGCAATTTCGCTCTCACATTTTGAGCCATAAAATTGTGAACGTCTCATCCAATTAAGGGGTTACACGAGTTTGTAAATTATTTAACTTTCAGTATTTTGATTATTTTATTTATTTATTTTTTTTTGATCTAAAAGTACACGTCAAGAATATTTTCACAAAGTTTCGAGTCAATCGAAGTAAAAGTCTAGGAGAGAGAGCCTTTGGATATTCATCCCATCAGGCTCGAATTGTATATTTTTTAAGTCTGAAATTTTTCATTCTTCTTCCAGACAGGATTAACTAGTACTTGGGCGAAAGTTTTTTTTTTTTGTCTTTCTTCGATCACAATTCGTTGTACAAGGCAATACATAGTGTAGATTTGACCGAAAATCGTACTTTTTTGCACGAAACTCTGCCAAAATTACAAATTTCAATAAGAAAAAAAAAAATCCTTCGTTCAATCATTAGCCGTACTCGCCTACTAACAGAAAATATTTGTTTTATTGATTTCACATAAAATTTGCCCGAGTTATCGTCTCCATCGCGAAAATACTGGATCTCCAAAAATCAGTTATAAAAGTCTGAATTTTCAAAATTTTTCGACCAAAACTTGGAAAAATGTCGATCGAATATTGCTCTTTCGTACGCCTCAAGTTTGAATCAAACAAGTCTTTTTGTTATATTTAGAAAAAATTAGAGAAAAAACGCTTTTTTTAACCTTTGAAACCCATGCCATGATACACACACTATACATATACATATAAAGTAAATTGAGCACATGCGGAATGAAACGCGTACGTAAATTTTTTATCGAAGGATGCCGTGTGTTTATAACGTGTTGTTGTACGAGTAAATCAACGTTTTTTCTTTATCTTATTTGCGTTAAACTTGGTGAAAATCGTTGGTTGATTCCTTTGGAATGAACGGGTTAATTCAGGGCCGTTCACTTCTCGGTAAATTCGACCTCGCGCTTCTCGTCCACCACGTATTGCGTACCTAATGTACATACACATATTCATAGGTAGGCACTTGCTTGCTTGCTTACTTACGTACGTATACGCGTAACGTCTCATTAACTTTCATGGGAAAGTGATTTGATGAGGCAAAAACACACGGTACTCGTGCCTACAGCTGTATTTATGCCTTTTTTATGTGTCATTTAAGCCTTTCGAACGCAGTACCAAATTTCCAAGCAGACTTACCGGTAAGCTTAAGGATACTTGCGAGACGTACGGTCGGGCCGAAAAAGTGTTGGAACAAGTACGCGTGATTGAAAAGCTATAATCTGTTTACATTCAACTAAAAAAAAAATCCTGAGATGCGATACAGATAAATAAATAAACTTTCGAGCACTGTATTTTAATTTTTCCGAATACCTTTTTGCGTTAACGATACCAAATGAATCGAATTATGCTTTCACTGAAAGAGTTCCGGATTTGTTTCACCGATCCTGATTTACAGACCATTTTGTTCCTAAGTGTGCTCTCCGGAAATCGTTTCGAGTTAGATTTTGAATAATAATGATCAGTATTTTTTTTTGGAATTTATAACGATTCTGCGTACTTGTCACATTTTTTTTTCTACCGACTTATGAGATCGAGTGAAAATGTGTCTCACAATCAGAAAGTTAGTACAAGGAAAATCCAAATCGCATTCTGCATGAATTGAGAAATTGAGTTTATATTCGTTACTCAAATTGAATCGAATCATTTCTACAAGTATCTTTTATAGTTTCAAAATTTTTTACCGCATCACAATTATTAACACTGTTTTATTATCCTTTTCAAATCATTGCTTGATAAAATTTTTTTCAAATTTGACAGACTGCATTTTGCCTTGCATAACTATACGTAACGTTTATCTTTAACGAATTGATATTTTTCCTTAAAGAAGAAACCGTGATATCTCCACGAGCCTGATAGTAATTAGATGGGGGAAGAAAAATGAACCGTCTATCAACATGCCGAAGAAGATGATCCGGTCTCCGATTCGAAATGACCGATTTCGCGGGTCACGCACGCACGCATGCGTATATGTACGTATGTACAATATTATACATGCACTTAGCACATGGCGCGCATTGTAATTGAGATTTATCGCCGCGGTGAATTATTATACATCCCGAGTGCGAGAGGAGCCATAAATAAAGCATAATATTATCTATTGTTATTAACGGAGCTGAAAATTAAACGTGCGTATCATCGTTCCGGTAAATCTTGTCGAGTGCCGTGCAGGGCTTTTACACCCGAGTGCACTGCGGAGAAAGAGGCTGTAGCTGGTCCCAGAGGTATAAAAAAATTCAGTACCAATATCGCTGAAGACCAGAAGCGGCGTCGATTCCTCATAAAAATTGAGCCAAGTTTGTAATTAAGTACAGTAAAAATTATCCTACAGTTTGTCTATTTTCTGCTATATATGTACATGTATAGGTCTTTGCAGGATGTTCCCGACAAGGCAGACAAACTCCTCGTCTCTCTCCTCTCGTTTTCTCAAGATTTATTATCCGTGGCGACTTGATTCAGCTTGTAGCCGTGTAAAACCTGACTGATAATACAATCGACGAAAAAATAAACTGCAATTCCCGTTCCTCCACGCAACGATTAGCTGTGCATGTACAGCGCAACGTAAAGGATAAATCCCGATTAAAGGCGAGATAATGAGCTTGAAATTGTTTTTGATTAATTGATTGACGAATTTCAATGGCGATGCGGTTCACCGAGAAACAATGTAGACCATCTGGACCGCGATGCTGAGCTTCGGGACATTCAACGAATTGTTAACAACACCCCGTGACATTACCGTACAACAATTCCGCGAATCAATTAAAACGATGCGCGACAGAGAGACAAAGTTCAATTGGACTTTGTGGGAGTGGAAAATGATTCATTCGTGAAGGGTCGAGAAGCTGCCGACCTTTGGAGAAATTTGTATCGTAAGTCGTTCTATATATTACGCATTCACCACTACATTGCATAGCGATATAAGCGGAGTTCAATCGTTCCAATGAGACAGAGAGACTGATTAGAATTATAGGAATAGCCCTGAGCACGCATCCCGATAAACTTTCTACCTAGACTTTCACCACTAATTCCTCGGCCTCCGTAAAATGTTTTTTAAACTGTCAAAGCTGAACATTGCGAGATGCAAAAACGGGAAGCACGTAAGAATTCCTTTCCTCGTTCTATCCTACGAATTTCAACATTTGTTGTTAATAAAATAGAGAAGCGAAAAGCGTTTCAAAATTTTATCCGTAGTGACATATTTCTGCCCGACTCGCACGTCAAACTCGGCGTTTCATATCTCGAAGTGAAAGACACTTGAAGTTGTACTTCGCTGTCTGGGAGTAGCGTTAGATATAATTAGAACTGGCAGCGAGTGTTCGCCAATTGCCGCGTAAATTCCTCGCGTCAAATAAATCCTAATGTGGGCCGGTTTTTACGATCCCTTGAACGTGAATCACCATTTCGCATCAGGCAGCATCCCCCCGAGCCAAAAGTGGTATAGTACGGTATAAAGGAAAGAAGCCGCGATATCTGCGATTCTGCAACGTCTGTTTCTACGTCGGCGCCGATTGATGTCTGTGTCACGAATCAGTCCCGGATCGGCTCTATCACCTCCTCTCACACTTACACTTACGTACGCTTCGCCTCGTACTTTTATTACGTCAATTACACGAGGCGCAGCGAGATTGGCCGCTTTTTCAACCTGCTCTTACACCGGCGTCAAAAATTTACGAACTTGTAAGCTGACAGCCACCGCACACGTAATACAGTGACATAACAATCGTATGCAACGTATCAGCTACCGAGGTTCAACATCTTGCGACAGATCATCTCTGGCCTTTCCGGCTCCGCCTTATACGCCCAAGCTTATTAACCCGTTAGTTGTTGTGCGATAAGCTCGGCTTGATTACAGAAGTCAAGCATTCGGTGTTCTCAGATATTGTGCAAAATGGATTTTAAACGAATTTAATATTTTCCTCGTCGATATCGCGTTATCTATTCAACTTGTACTTAAATCTGACACAAAAGTCCGACCTTGAATAATGTTTCATTTCCAAGATACGAATTTCCTACATCTGGTATACGGTAGGAGGTGAATTTTCCAACTTTTATTTTTAAGCTGCCACTCGAAAAGTTTGTGACAAATACTGAGAAAAAATTGTCGTAAGCCCTGGCTGTGGTAGGAAAATATTTAGAGGTTGCTACCAATTATCCTAATACTTTTTATTTATTTTTACGTGCAACCTTACGGATTCAAACACATACCTATTAGTCTATTTTTGTTATTTTTCTTATATCGTGGTCGAATCAATCGTTCACCAGTCAACAGCAAACTGCACCTAAAAACTCCGCAGTTGACTGTTCTCGCCTTTTATCGGCAAGATTAATCATCTCGGAGAAATTTAGATGACAGTTTTCGTTCCCGAAATAGGAGTATCGCATCACCTTAACGTTCCTATTCCCTTTTCAGCAATGATTTTTATGACCAATGATTAATCGGACCACGATACGAAAAAAAAACTAAATAAAAAATATTGCAATAACTGCTAGCGATCCCTAAATATTTTTCTACCTCCTCCAGGTTTTACGACAGCCTTTTTTTTTCAATATTTGTCCCAGAGTTTTCGAGTGGCACCTTAGAAAAACACAAAGTTGAAAAATGAATACCACCCTAGTTTACAGCGTAAGAAGAAGCAGATCATTCTCCTCCGACGAACATCACCGTTTCGACTTCCCTCCGCGTTATTGCGTCCACGCACTTTTCGTCCCGTGACCCGATCACTAGACTTACACCGAAACTAGGTTTGATTTTGATTGAGCTAGATGGAGGCAAGCAGCAGCGACGTGGGATCTCTGAGCAAGGATTCCACGGCGATAAATCGATCCTTCCTCGCGCGATGGGACGTTGCCCTTCCAGGACCGTACGTCTGCCTATTGGAATGCCGAGGGACATCGATCCCTCGGGTTTGGTTCTCTTTTTGCTCAGGCGCATAATAACACGAGTAGATCGCATTTCGAGCCGACCGTGCTGTCGACCCTGCGACATCCCCGAGGCATGCGATGCGTGACAAGTCATGGCCGCTATGCTTGTGACGGTACGAACATCTGGATCCGCCCCCGGTAGCAATTGAACAGCTAAAATAACAACGGTAAGATAAATTTGAAGGTAACTTTGTGCCGGGTTAATTATTCAACCAGGCAACAATTGACCTACGAATCGGTCATTACCTTCTAGAATATGAAAAAGAATCACGCTCGTGATTGTGTGAAAGAAATTGACAACCGCTAAACTGGTTAAACCTGCGGAGAAAATCGGACCTTCGCCAGCGAGATGAGGCGAAAAAAAGAAAGCACCAGGCACGGTGTACGTTGAAGTGACGTAACCCAGTTAAGGCTCATCTTTCGAACCGTTAGAAGAGCTCGGAATCTGAGGTATCAAATGTGACTACGCAGCTTCTTCACCTCTGCCACTTTCGCCGTAAGCTGTGAGTATGAATCATTACGACTGTTGTTTGGTCCCCAATAACAAACGACTGCACAAAGATGATAAGTGAATGGAATGAAATTTGGAATGATAGACCGGTTCTGCCAGGCATGCCTCCAACACTGGATCGTCGTCCGCGACTCGAGATGCTGCGGGAAAGAATGACAATGAGCTGTTTGTTGTACTTGAACGATAATGATCATCGTCGTCGAATAGGAAAGACAAAGAGCTACGCGCATGATCTACCTATATCGAAGCAATGGGTATTATCGCATCGCCCGAGGGCAGTGAGGTTATATTGGCTAAGAATATAATTGTCCGTCAATTAATCCCAATTGATTAGAGCCAACGAACTCTTTATCAATAAGCTCGATCCCGAGAAACCGATTCGATACTAGCCCTCGGCCTAGCTATGCTCAGCTTTTGAACAAGTGGCAGGCAACCTATAACCATCCTATAACCAAACGAACCGAGTGCCAAAGAAATTACTGAGAGGCTGCTTACCCAGCGCACGGTGCACAGGGCATCGGGACTACTCGGTTCTTGGCGCTGTGTTTTTATCTAAACCAGTTCGGAGATTAGAAAGAAAAAATTAATTAAATACTCCATAAAAGATTATACAGATTAATCGGCGGTTCTTGCAGAGATGCCGAAAGTAGTTAAGCAATGCCGGTTCTGGACATAGGGTTCCTATATCGACACAGTTACCGACACTTAGTCAAGACACAAACCTTTTTTCGTCGATAAAGTTGACCAGTGTGGGGATAACGTCCAACCGAAAAAAAGGGTTTGTATCTGTATTTGTATATTGTGTCGGTATCGAAATCTGTAAGCAGAACCGTCCGTACGTGTATATATATATATATATATATATATATCTACTGCCGAATCAATCAATCGGTCCAAAGTACAACCTCACTTCAAAACCTTGAGAGCAGAATCGAGATGCTCCGTGAAAATTTTTCATCACTCTGAGAATGGTTATCAATTCGTGGATAAATGTATAAATCTGATCGTTCGCTTCTTGCTAACGTTTACGGTCTCTCATCAACACCGAAACACAATGCGGTAGCATTTTTATTTGACGCGAGGGTCCTCTTAGTGTGTCGCGAAGACGCGGTGGATCAGCAACTCGTTCTCAAACTCTCGAATCCTCGATGGGGTCGCCGAGCGTCATTTCTGTGGCATGAGATGGATCTCGTAACTCAACACTGCGTTGCTTAACTCTGCGACCACCGCGTCTGGCCGCTGCGCCTGCAGCCTCGAAGCCGTTATAATTCCCGATAACACGTGTACACATGCGAGTAAAAAACGTGTCAGTGGACGTTTCGGTTTCTCTTTGAATTCGAGAGAGCCAAGAACGATGATTGAAGGAGAGAGAGCTCTATTTTCCGCCAAATATCACTAAGTTGAGCAAGAATTCGGCGAAAAAAGAGATCAAAGTCTCAGAAGTGTTCGGCGATTTTGAGAAACGAACTGGGTGAAAAAATTGGAGCAACTACTTGCGAAGAAGTCGGTTGATATGCAGGGGACGATTACGTTGTTTGACAAGATTCCTGCGGATGCCATAGTTATATCGACTGTAATAGTTCTCTGTCACGTTTTTATATGAGGATGAAGTTAGTTAAGAACGTTAACGTAACGATAAATCAGGAAGAAAACTATGATTGGTTGTTCAAGATTTACTTTTATTGGACTTCTGAGATGTCAATGTCGACGTTTTAAAAGAGATTATGACGACTACGCGAATAAAGTGAGTGCTATCAATAAACAAAGTGTTGAAAATGCCGATTTTCACAGAATAAATGTAATTGTGAGAAGGTTACGGTGACTAGAAAAGTGGAACACGGTAATCTTGGGTTTTTGGGGTCCGTGTCAAAATTAAAAAATTCAAAATAGCGGATCCAATACGGTGAACTGAAAATATAAAAATTAATTCGTCGCTCAAACACTCATCCCCGTTACTTCGAAACTACAATATCTTCGGACTTGTCCCTGTTCTCTGTCGCCCAGCTTCTCAATTACGAAACGATCTTTGCGCTCGAATGCAGTATGGATATACATATTACAGAGAGGCATAAGGAAAAGGGCATCGTGCATTCTCGCGTTATCTCTGTGAGATGGTACGTAATTAAATTAGACGAGCGTTACAACGATCTTTGCATCAAGAGGCTTGAGCTGTAACCACGCGACTTTATAAGCTAGACTATACCTGTGATGTATGTACAACTCGACAGTGGATTGCGTGGCTTTTAAACTTTGTCGGAAATGAAAGAAGAAGAACGAGACGACCATCCAGCCGGTATATAAGGTTAGAATCCCAATTATGCGGGTACGCATATCATTAATGTATGAGGCTCGGATAGACGCAGGATGCCGAGATATTTTGCGAGGACAGAACGGTGCGCGTCGATACTCGTTAGTTTCAGCGTTTTCAGCGTTCCAGTCGAATATCAAATATTTCTTTCCTACAAAGAGAATGAATTCCCTCCGTCAGCCGCAAACGACTCGTCGACAGTCTTCTCCAACTGTGGTTTGCATCCGATTAAATTTGCGCTTATTATGTATTCCTATACCAGCTACTTAAAACCGATGCGCAGTTATCCTTGAACCCTCACGATTCCACTCCCAGACACAGACTTTCGCATTCGTTCGGCGATTCAATTGTCTCGAGCAATTAGCACCCGAGTTTTTTATGAGCATGCAGTGTCGATCGAAGAAGGTAGGAAAAAACCCGACAACCCTCTTTCTACTTACGATAATTCTACCGGATTTCCTCCACCTTTTGCCGTAACTCGAATACACGTGTCTAGTCACGGAATAAACCGAGTTTATTTTTTGAGCTAATGCAACGCGCTTTGATCTCGACCTGCCGACCGAAAGTATTCGGGTCGTATTCAGTGGACGGTTTGTAAATCGTTCATTGCTCTGAGATACTCCGCCGCTATTGTTTCCCGGGTAATCGTCGATCCTACGAGAACGAAGATGGAGAAAAGGAGGAAGAAAAAAGTTTGCCACAATCGCCAACGTCTGCAGCCTGCACGCAAAAGTTGACGTAGGTGGTTCAAAGAAAGTGAAGATCCACAACGGTATTTTAAAAATCCAGGATGTAAGCAAGGTTTTCAGTAATTGGTCAAAGGAATGAAGTTGGCAGTCAAATTTTCGTTACACGCTGAGTTGATTTTTTTTTTTTAATTTAACAATTATTTCGATAACTTTGTAACACGCGACGTCAATCAATTGAAATCATCACTTTCAAAAAAAAAAAAAAAACTTGTAATATTTCTCGACTGCACATTCGGCGTTTTATTCAAAATAACCAGTCTTGTTAGAATCGCCAATGATCAAATAACCTTTACGGTTTACGTTAAACTCGTCACTTTGGCGCCAAGGTTGAATCGACGAAACTTTATATGGTTGCTGTGTCCTCGTAGAATTGTCATTATAATATCGATAGACTGGCATCGACTGATTTGCATCTTGATACGCATTCCAACGAAGTTCTCGGTATCATTACCATTATTATTGTTACCATCATCATTATCAATGTCGTATTATTATGATAAGATAGGTATGGTGTAAATAAATACTCCCACACAATTACAGTAGGTACCGACAGCACCCGTGTACCTATTCTTTTTGTACTCTACATGTATTACATATACTCTACAATACAGAGTAGAGCGAACGAACTTTGGCACGTGGCTTTCGGACTGGATACAAAGCTTGCGGATCACCTTTAACGCGAAGAAGAGTGTGAAAAATTTGATTTCGAATCGATCGATGCATTCTCAGAATTCCTCTTGGACCTTAAATCAATTTCGCACATCCGAGAGAATTAATTAATGGAGTGCCGAACGAGCTTTGATTATTTATTTTCAATAACTGGAATCATCACTTGCCTCCAGTGTATCAAATCGTCCGAGTTCAAGTTGACGAAACGTTTACAGTGCGAAAAGCAATTGCGTGGATCGATTACCAGGTAGACAGTGAAAGGGAGTGTCCGGATAGAAGATTAGAACCAATAACTCTACCAAGCAGACAATGCGTATCAAGCCAGTTACACGACACCGCCTCTTTCATGCCGCAAGGTACACGATCAGCGACGAAAGTTGAATGGGTATAAGATAGAAGGTGGGATAAGCGGAGTCTGATAAAAACTCACCTGATCCTTCTCAGAGGGCCATTTCTTATCGTCGTCGTTTTCCTCCGGCTCGGCTTCAACGTCAGGGTCATCGACGTCCTCGGGTTTATCGTCGCTCCCGTCATTCTCGTACTCCTCATAGTCCTGTTCAACGTTCTTGGTCCTCGGATGGATATCGGGATGTTCCGTGGTCCGACCCGTGGCACCGGAAGCCTTATTCTTAACCTTGGACACCTTGCCGAAGGACGAATTCTTCATCGGAGCCGACAACTCGTTGGTGTACTTTGGCAGGGTCGACATCGTCGTCGTAGATGTGCCAAAGTACCCGCCCGAATTACTCGGCGTTCTTTTATGCGACGTCCTGTGCGGCTGTCTGGGACTCGGTTTCACGGCCTCGCGGTTATAGGGCCGGGAATACGGACGAGGATGCGACCGTCCCCTCGTCACCTCTCCGTACCTCTCCGTCTCGACGTTCCTGTAATCCCGTCGTGTCATGGACCTCGGTGTCGTCGGAGGAGGCTTGGCCTTGAGTGACCTGATAACCTCGTCGATGGCCTTGATGGTAGAGGAGTCCTCCTCGCCGGACTCCGAGGACTCGTCGACGGTCTCGTCGTAATCCTCGTCGTCGTTCTCGCCCCATAGATCGTCCTCGTCCTCGTCGCGGTTCTCAACCTCGTTGACATCGTCCTCCTCTTGGGTCAGGAGCGGTTTCGACCCCTTCCTCCCCCGCTGCTCGTGTTTCCTCCCCCCGTGTCTGGACGGTGGCCGAGGTTCGGTCTCCTGGACGTCGTAGTCCCCGTAATCGTCCTCGTACTCGTCGTCGTACTCGTAGTACTCCTCGCCCTCGTCCTCGACCTCGACCCTGTGCCGCCTGGCCTCGTGTCTGTTCTTCCTGGGCCTCGTCACCCTCCTCGGAGGGTAGAACTCCTCGTCGTCGACCTCGTACCCCTCGTCCTCGTCGTCGTAGACCCACCCCCGCCCCCGTCCCCGCCACCTATCGCGGACGTCGTAGTCATCGGGGTCCTCGTCCTGACGCCACTTACCACCGTAGGGTTGAACAGGGTTCCGGAAGCCCCACGTTCGTCCGGAAGTGTGGGAACCAGGACGCCGCGAATCGCCCCGGAAGTAGCGGACTCGCCTGTCCTCCGCGCGATTTCGCCACCGCCTTTGGAGTGGCTCGTGCCTCTCCCGAGGCACGTAACGATCCTCATCCTCGTCTTCCTCCCAGGCTCGCCGCCGCGATCCTCCGAGCACCAGCTCCTGGTCCCGGACCTTGTGGTGCCGGTCGTGTCTGTGGTGCCTCAGCCCCGTTGCCTCGAGGTGATACCTGCCCTCCAGACAAGTCGCGAGGACCGCGATCCCCGTAAGGAGGGGGAGGATTATTCTCGGTGTCATCGTCCCGACGAGTCTGCTGTTCGCAACGGTCTCGTTAATGTCGTCGCTAGGTTAATCGGACTCTGTCCGGCAGGTGTCGAGCATCCTTGGTCAGTATAACGTACGTTTTATCTTACACCTCGCGTGAAATCACTGGCGACACTGGTTCACCCTCATCCTCGTTTTAAAATCGGCGGCAACCGCGACTGCGCGAACTATCCACCCGCCGCACTTGATAACTGCATTTATTTAACGGTTTATCAACACCCTGCACCAACTCTTCAACACCCACTGAGACACTCGGCCGATCGATCCCGAAATCGCGGATCCTTCACCCTCCCACCTTCGCCCCTTTTTCCTCCCTTATTACTCTTCGTCTCTCCCTCCCGCCCTCCAATTTCTTCCGTTTCGTTTAGAATATCTAAGCACGTGGTTCGATCCACCCTGATCCGATAAAATGACGTCGTAAAGACCGGGCAACGGCTCTTAGATTCTAATCAACGTCTGTCTCGATCGGACGAATCGAAAAAGCTTTCAATACTTTCGGCGAAAGTGTTGACTTCTCGCCGGCTCTGGTCCCTGTTTGCTAAGTATAAACTTATGTGATACGTGTGTATCCGTCAGTTCGGCTCGAACCGCAACCTGTAAAATCACGAGGCCGTGTCGCACTCCGAATCTCGCGGGCGACTGATCGCGGACTGAACAGCCTCGCGATCATCCGAGACTCGGAGGAAACAGCGCCGCTCACCGCGATACGGCCGAACTAAGGAATAAGGAATACCGCGTTGTCCGAAAGACCCAGAAATTGTACGCACCGTTTAGCGTTTGGATCTTCACGGCCTGCGGCGTGCGGTCGAATAAAAAAATCATGGACAATTTCATACTTTGAGCAACAACGTCGAGCAAAGCTTCGTGTACGAGAATTCGAATAGCCTTGAGGATGTGTAACTGGCTATGCATTCTCGACCAAAAGTCAGTCTCGTCGAGGATATTGAATACTTTGCGATAAGATAAAGATCGAAGAAAAATCAACCGCAATAAAGACGGTGAGAAAATTAAATTTGAATAACAATAATAATCCTCAAAAGTTATCAATGTGTAACAAATTATCAGGGAATGTTTTTTTTTTTTTTTTTTTTGTCATGTGAAATGCATTCGTTGATTTGTCTGAATATACATGAATTTCTTAAGAAGTTTCTCATTGTTTTGAAATTTCAAAGGTTTTTAATCTTGAAAAATGGAGGTAAAATCGTGAATTTTATATAAGTTTTCGTAAAGCCGTTGTACATTACGATTAGGAAATTTCCGGGGCATTAATAACGACTAGTTTCGTGAATACAGCCTTTACAATTTTACTAAAACAAAAATTTCAAAATAAAAAATCAAGGAATTCATTTCGCTCCACAAAAAAACATTCCCTAAAAATTTGCCAAACAATGATTTTTTTAAACAATATATTGATAACTTTTGGGCATTATTATTATTGAAATTTCATTTTTTTTTCAAAGCATGAAATTGTCAATCTTTTTTTCATCCCCCCCCCCCTCCCCCTAAAATTCTGTGGGAACTTCCGAGATGTTTGAATTTTTATGAGAATTCCAGAAACGAGAGAAAGAACGAACCGTTTCACTCTTTTTCGGTCCTTTGTCGAACTTAATCTTGTACAGCTATAAAACCTCGCGATGTAATTCCCCAGTCCTTATCTCGTTCTCTTCCAGCGAACTGGGAGCTTTTTCAACGCGGCTAACTTGTAATATCCTGGTAAACTTATCCTGGCTAGACAAACAAATGCTACCGTAGTAGAACGATAAAGTAGCTGGCTACAGTCTAGCTTCCCACGGCTAACAAACGGACGGATGTTCATTGCAGGGACCGTTTTACTGAGTTTGCGATGGAAACCGTCGACTGAATTTTCCAGCAAGTGTGGAAACGCGAGCGGAACCGGAGAAGACCGAGTGATAAAATGTGACTGCAATGGCTTTGAAAAATTTTGTTATTACAGCAAGAGCGCGCGAATCGCCATTGAAAAATACCCAGCCATTCGTTCACCTTGGCTTCGGCGCCATTCAAGTTCTGCCAAGGTCACCTGACAGACGAATCGCGAATTCACGGCTACACCGCGACCGTGCAGAACTCTCATTCGGGTCCATTCATTCGCTCGTTCATTCACTCACTCACCCATTCACTCTATCGCACGTGTCATCGTAGTCGGTGTCAAAGTGCCGCAAAGATAGAAAGCTAGAAGCTATAATGCGCGGAGATCGCGTGTCTCGATTCGCGCGTTGATTTTTTCACGTTTCGCCCGGGTTTCCTGCATTCTACGTCGATGCCTCGCGCGTAATTTATATATAATATAATAATTTATATAAAAATGAAATCTTACATTCGACCGAATCCATATCTTCCCTAACGGTAAAAGTTAATAATACGTTCGACTTGTATTGCATATAACTAATATACATATGTAATGAAAATACTCTGCGATATTGAAGGTTCCAATATCGTGTATATCTTTTGTCATAGAGATTCGAGACTTGTGCGTTACAATTAATAAAGGCATGCCGTCGGTAATACAATATTATTATAATTTAGCGCTGTATAAACATATATGTATACATAATGCATATAATGGGCTCGGACAGCTGGCCGATAAGCTCGCCGCTCTGTCGTCTGTTCCCCGGTAAAAAGACGGCTCAGAACCGAGTTTTGAATAACGTTCCAAAAAGTTTTTAAACACTGCAGCCAGAGCTGCTCGGATTACATCAGCGCGTGCACCGAATATCTTGAATGCTTGCACTCTGTGAACGGCTGCTACTGCAGCTTTCATAGATCGGCACGAGTCTATTGAATAGTTTGCCCTTTTCAACCGCACCTAGGGAATTGGGTTACTAGCGTTTTTGTTGAAATACGGAATCGAGCATCTGACGCACGTCTTATTACCAAGTTTCAGATTCTGGGAAGGCAGCTGCTGATCTTCAGTCAACAGGACCAAGTCCATTTTTCACATCGCTGCTAATGCAGAAAACTAACGCAGGTCTGCAAGACAATATTTTTTTTCAGCCGCATGGGATGTTATCGGTAAATATTGCGTTTTCGAGTGTGCTGAATACAAAAATGACCAACATTTCCCTCCATCACGTACAGTATTCGTGCAAAATACATGGAATTTGCATGAAAAAAAGCATAACAATAATGAAAAGACCACCATTTTATTACAATAAGCTAAACAATGTTTCTTATAAAATTAAACAAACGATTACTCTATGAAATGCATTTACATTTCGTGTTCATTCCTTTCGCCTGTGAAACCTCTTCTTCTTCTCTGATACACCTCCGAACACGCTTCTGCTTTCCGTTTTCTATCTCTCTGTTTCTATTTATTCCTGAATCTCACACTAATACATATTAAATTGTAGTAAGAAATCAGTTTTGCACAGGATTTTTATAATCAAGAATAGGATACCAAATTTCGAGTTAAACGGGAGTTTCGCTCCAAATGAAACTACAAACACGAGTTTAAGAAAAAACCTGACGTGATGATACTTTCTTAGTATTTTTACAGGTTTCAGTGAGTGAAAATATACGATAAACAGTATAAAAAACATGTGCAGTTTTGCAGTTGCAGACGTGTGTAATCCACGGAGTGGAGCTTGATTCACTAATAATAATGCCGAACCGCTTCATTTTCAAGTTATGTCTCTGATGCTGATTTTTTGAAAAATTATCCAGGTATTCGTTGAATGATTTCAAGAAAAGACAAGCGGAAAATATCGACCGGTCTGTAGGAAGAATGCGGAAATAACAAGTTTTGACAGACACGTGTTTATCTTGAAAAAAAAGAAACCCGGAGATGACCCAACCGAGTTTTCTCAAATTCTGACCAGTTCTAAGTTTAACGAAGCGAACCAAATGGACCAAATATCATCTGAATCGTACCATGCGTTTCCAATTCTCATCGGACAAAGAAACATACGTTTTTACAAAGAACTCTACAAGTTACGAACAACAAAGTTACAAGTTATCTAGTTTAAAATCATCAAGCCATTCACATACACACACGCACAGCATAAATCTGTAAATGATACATCGAAGGTGATTGATTAGACTTTAAAACGTTGAAACGAAGTGAAAACTCAACTTTTCATACGATGTCTGATTGTAACAACTTCTCGTCTCCTCTGAATCCAGAGAAACGTAATATCGAAAGAATACCGTGAACTACATTCGTCTCTACAGCGTATAGAAATGAACTTGTGCAACAGCAGCACGATACTCTCTTATCTACGACGACGCAGCTTAGGACGTTGATTACTGGACGTAGATCGCAGCATACAACTCATGATCCCGTCACCTATAATATATAACACATTGCACACACGGTGCGTTTGAGCGGTGAGAAGCAAAGAGAATAGATCCCGTCCCATACATCCTCTTTGGATGAAAGTGCTTGAAGAGGACCGCGATATGTACGTCCGTATACCTCGAGTCAGGCACGCGTGTCTACGAAGCTATAAGACATTCTAGACGCGGCACTTATGGTGTAGATAATACCTATAAAGGACGAACAGCGATGGAGGTGACCGAGTGATAATTGCGCCCGATTTGTCATCGTCGGAACAAAGGGCGGAGATCGTTAACAATGCGAGCTAAAACAGCGATTAAATCGGCCACGCTTATCGGATCGGCCCGATCCGGTACGAAGCTGAAAAGCGTCTAATTTCACGGGCGTTTTGCCGTCGAGCCGCCGAGCTATGAGCTGGAGGCTCGAACGGACGAACTGTTGTTCAAGATAAATAATGATGTTCGAATAAATTAGGCTTGTTAATGTTGTTTGCCGTACCCGCGGGATCGAGGAACGCCAAAGAGTCCTGTTGATTGTCTAACGCTTCGAGGCAAAATTCCTCATTTTATATAACTGTATTTTTCACCACTACACGTTTTACTGTACTTGCGTCTTACTTGTTGGGATAACACGTCTTACTCTTTTCTTCCTTTGTCGTTTACACGTTTTTTCGTTTTAGAAAAAAAAAATCAACCCGCACCGCATGATCCGTACACAGTAGGGTGTTTGGGAGAAGAATAATTTTCTATTTTCCACCGTGGCAAAATATATGGGTTTTATGTTATGCGGAAAATTGAGCTCTGTTGATTTTTCAATTTTGTGTATTTTTTTTTTTTACATTTATGAAGAATCGTGAATAAAATTTTTTTTATTGCTTACAACAATCGTAATATCAATTTACGTCGGTAAGGAGACCCACACTTGTAACATTAAGTCTCCGGTTGATGTTTGAGAAGTGTATCTGACCTTCTTTTCATTATTAATTCAATCTCATAAGATATAGTTGTAATCTAACATAAACTTTTAATTTAGGAGAATAATATTCTTAATTGATACATCGTTGTGTTATGGATCGTGATCTTTGGGTTCAACCCATAAATCTCAAGTAAGAAATAATAATTGAAGTGCTACAACGTGTTTCTTCGCTAATTAAAAAAAAAAAAAAATGTAAAAGAAGTGAAATTTGAAATGAGCGTGATCTTCCACCAAACGGAGAACGCTAATATGTTGACAGAACCTTTCTTTTGACCTAAACAAACTTTTTAGGGATGCCACGGTGAAAAATCGTGAATAATTTTTTTCTGAAACACCCTAATACACAGTCATAGTTATTGTCCGACACCTATAGTGGGCGAATACGATAAATCGTTTGCTATTACCGCGCTTTGGACTAATGATAATAATTTACCGGTCAGCCTGGGCGTCGCTGTTCATTTTGCAATTAGTTATGACCGGCATTAGCGTGATAATATAATGCACTTAAGCAAATGATGGCCGTATATAGTAGCTAATTATTAACCTGTTAAGCCGTTGGCTAAAACACCTCAAGAAGATAAATCTTTATACGTCTAAAAACTTAACGCGTTACCGATTTTCCACCCGATCGATTTGTCTACTTCACTACGTTGCAGCCTTGAATGATGCTTTCCACGACGATATCCGGGTTTGCAGCTAACGAATGGATTTATACAAAATTTCTTTTATTTTTCATACAGATTCTACCAACGATAGGAATAATCATTTTTCCGGACTTCACAGGACGATCGATCATATTCACTTTTGCTCGAACCGTTGCCGTCTGAGAGTGTTCTGGCAGATATAGAAATGCTTCGCAATTAGCAGACGAAGCGAAAAATATGATGAGGTACACGTGAGTGAATGATAATAAAAAAAAAAAAGAAAAGAAAAGAATAATAAAAATGGAAAAAATTTACCAACATTTAGTTCTCGCCGATCAGGCCTGCGGCTATGGGCTAAGAAGAACCTCCGGCCGCTGTTAACCGCAGGCGTAAAGATACTTACTCGGTTCTAACGTGTGAAATACGCTGCGACTTTTAACTGATCTCCGCAATTTGGGTCAATGCGCGGACGACTCCGAGAGAAACGCCCTTCATGTTCCTTCGATGTACGAGTTTCAACCTATTGCCAAAGCTCCCGGGGTTATCAATAAAGATTATGCTTGTAGGCCGCGTCACCGTTTCAATAGTTGGTAAGTACCAGACTAGACGATGGCCACGTTACGAGCAGCCTGCAGCTGTTGTTCCGCATCGTGTACGTATTTCAACCGATAATACAACTCGAATTGTTAATCTAACGGTTCACAGCAATGCGATCGTCGTGGTACGAAGGAAATTGTACACACAGGCATCGATCGGTGCGGATTGGCGGTTAGAAATAAAGAAAGCAATCCAACGAATAAATTACGTACATATAATCTAAGAGGGCGATGTTCCGGATCATGTCTCTGTTTGGGTACCTTGTAACGATATTATTCGAGCCATCGTCGATACGGGAATACTGCAGCTGGCACGTGTCGGATCAATCTTGAACTCTCTGGCAAGGCCTCGAATGAACGCCAAAGTGAAAAATGATATCGCACAAAATCGCTGCCAGGTGTTGAACGGCTTTTAGAAAGCCATTTCCTGCGTACACGATAGATCACTTTGTACCTGCCTAATCTCGTCTTCGAAATTGTCCGAAATGTAAATTCGAACGAGCAGTACCGCTACTTGCGGAACTGTGAATAAGCTGCTCGACTACTCGTATTATGTCCCTTTATTTTGTGAAGGAAATTCGAAGTCTGAAGAAACCACGGTACTTCATACGTCGTTCGTTATTGGGCCGAAATTTAAAATAACTACTTATGTATCGTTGATCACCCTGATGGTTCGCGCATGTCGTGCTTACCTTACGAATGTTAGGAACTGGAAGATATGTCATTCATGTTTTCCAGCGAAAAATCTCTGACGAATTCAAGGTCATTAAAAATAGAATATTTCCAGGACTATTGAAGGACAAGCAAACTTCAAGAAAATTTCCAGGACCACAGGACACCCTGTGACACTCCTGATATCCTCAAGTAGCGAAAAAGCGGTCTCTTTACTGTACCTACTCAGATCCAATCGTCCGAGAAACATATGAAGCAATAGAAAGTTTCCATCAACAAATGCATGTTCAGTGATGAAATAGGTAAAAAATCGGATAGTCGATGGATCTTCGTAGCGCGAAATCCGTGTAGGTATACAGGCTGAATATAATGCAACGAATGAAAAGGCAAACATCCGTTTGCGGTAGGAGATGCGAACGAAGCCCGTGGCACTGATGAACTAACGTTACACGGTCATGTTTCGATCCCAAATCGATGTTCCCATCCTGAGGAGGAAGAGTAATCGTGAGAAGCTGAAATGCCATCAGGCGTTATAGGCAGATGTTGCGCGTGTTTCAGCCGCAGGGTGTCTCGACCATCCGGTCAGCGGACAAAGTGAAGTAACCTTTGACATTGGATCGAAGAATGACACCTCCCACGTCTGGTTCTATTCGTCTCGAAACGAATCACCTCTTCTTCAATCTTCGTCGTTTCTCGCCGAGCTGGATAAATTTTTAGGTCGCGGTTTCGTCCGACGCGCTGCACCAAGCACGAGAAATTATTTACTTTCCGTTGACTTGTGCAACGACGCACGCTCGTCGACTTATCTTGTTCGATGTTGATTAAACGCGCGCTTACACACTTTGATATGCAGCATCGATGCCGGAATTAAGGGCCGCCATAGTTCAATACTCTGACCGTTATCAGGCCGGCTTGCACTTTCCGACTTGGTACTGGTACTGACCTCTCGATCAAATACCTCCGCCGAATCGGATCATCGTTCGTAGGCTTTCTGGGCATTGAACGATCCGCAGAACCGCTTAAAAAGTGAAACTCATCATGCGCAACTTATCCTCGTAGGCGTCGGTGGATCGAAACTTGAAGACGATTGCCTAATTTTCACTGGAAGATTTGAACTCGCGTTCTCCAGCTCCGATCTTCACCAGGTTGATTTCGCAGGTTTGTTCGTAGATCGTATTTAAATTTGTCTGTAACTATCATCGTAATACAACGTATAAGACACTTGGCAATTGAATCGTAATAGAAAAAGTGAGAAGATAAGTGAAAAGTGAGATAAAGATTTATTAATAATGATTCAATTATGGCTGTGAGCCCAACATGTTACCCTCCGGGCGAATGGACCTGATACGTAAATGTTAGATAACGATGCTCCTCGGGCGATATTAAGAAAGTACGAGCGCATTAAAGACGGATCAAACATTATACAAAGTAAAATATTACCATAAGAATAGCATCCATACCAAGCGAGTAGGGAAAAGGTTGTGTGAAATGTAGAAAGTAGGATAAATCAAGCCTGAATGTACCTTCACAACCTTCAGGCTCGCACACATGAAAGTATAGATTGCCTCTGGAAATGGCATGAATGTAACTATTATCCGAGTCTTCGCATGAAAAGCAAATAGGTAAAAACACCCATTATTTCCTACTCTTGAACATCACGGTGATAATTCAAAAAGGGCGTACAATATTTTCTTTCAATATTTAGCTTGAAAATATGTGTAAGGAGCGATTGGCAACGCAATAAAAGAATTTTAATAAATTATACGCTCCTTTGGCATTGTTCTAGGCATGTAACGTACCTGCTACAATTCCATCACGACGAAAATGCCTCACAGATCATAGTCGTGGACCACTTGTCGTTAGCGTTGAATACATGAACCACCCACTGACCGCAAAAGCAGCGGTTTTTCTCTCTCATAATTGTTTTCTCAATCCTTGCGGTTGTGTAATGACGAGGAAAGTATAACTGCGAGTCAGTCGGAAGAGTTTCGGGGATCTAATCGTCGTTGAAACGTAAACAAAACGTACAACGTTTGCCTGAGGGAGCCGCGTCGCGGCGGAAGAGTCTTGAGCGTTGCTATGAAAAAGGTGCAGGAAGAAGAGGAAGAAGAAGAAGAAGAAGTTACCCCTATCATCTCGTACAAAACCAACATAGGGATTAACCGAGTCTGTAAAACGCAAACAGAGGAGGCATGGTGTCGGGGCAGACAGTGCGGGCAACGACGCGACACTCACAATCAGCCTCCTCAACTTTATCCCGTGGGACAGGTTACGGTTTGTCACGTTTATCCCGTTTCTCCTTCGCAGCCTGTGCGCCTTATGTCTACGTGTACGCTCTTGAAACTTTCGTTACACGAGGATGTTAGTGTTGTTTCGAGCAACGTTGCCTGCGCGTTTGTTTTCCCACATTGTCTCACTCCAGCTATGAAGGGTGCCACCATGTCGAGCTTCCGCCGGTTATCATCCACCTCCAACAATTCGAATTAGACACTGGTCCGTCGTTCCGTCCGCACCAGACTCGATTCGGTAAAATCCCAGGAGCACCCCACAGGACCCATCGTGTAATTGAATAAGGCAAAACAATGCGCGTACGCTTTGGTTGAACCGATCGGAAAACATAACCAAGGTGACGTCATATAATAGGCTTGATATTTTCTCATTCAGTGTTTATATTATTATTTTTGCAACACTTGACCGCAGAAATTTGCATTTTCAGCAAACGGTATGCACGGAAATCAATAAATAACCTCGAGTAACCTATTTGCGTGATTTTTGTGACGTCGTCTTGGATATGCGCAGACTGATCGAAAATCGGTCTGTAACAGATGTGACACACCTTATTTCCTTACATCGTGACAGGAACCAAAAAATGTTCGTTACCTCTTACAGTATAATATGTAAAATCTGGTAGAAAAAACGATCGCTCTGAATCAGGGTACAGCCGATTTCCTCTGATTTCCTCTCTTTTATTCTCCGTGACCGCATGCTACGCGTCCAAGGCCCTCGTTCAGATTCTAACAACGGCTTACCCTCAAAGGTGACCGCTGCCGGTCAAGCACTGGCCCATAAACAGCGATCGCCTTTGTCGATACACATGCAGGATACAATGAAGGGCTCGACGTGCGTTGGCGGCGAAATGTTCGGGTGAATCCTCCGAGGTGGGCGGAGGGCGGGGAGCTCGTCGTAAGAGCCGTGTGACACGTGTATTCCTGGACACGTGCTACCCGGGAGAAAACCTGAGCGGTCATCGTCGAGGAGGATTACTTATGCTGAGCCACCCGGTCGGTCGAAGAAATACCTGTTTCCAGGCCATTCGTCAGGCCCTGAAACGGGGACCGAACAATCTCTGGTCGTCTTGGGCGCCGCCTCGAAATTACCGAATCTGGCTAATGGATCGGTGAGTTATTGAATCGCCGAATTAATCCCTCTCGATGTTGAGCAATTGCAATAGTTGGCGACTGGATTTAGCTGCTGCCTAAATTCTTATCGCTCGGCGATGCGGAGCTGTTCGGTAATTAATACCGTCATATTATCCACTCGATTAATATGCGTACTTTTAACGCACAGCCCCGCTGATAACGCTAATGAAAATTGGCCGTTACGTCGTCACAGTCGCGTTGGCTGTACGCAGCGTTGCGTTGCTTCGATAAAAAAGTAGAAAATTAAGAGGTAGTACTTTTTAGGTATTAATTCGGAAACTTGTTCCAAGGGTAAATCGATGACGCTGAAACGAATGGTGATAATAATGTTTCAACCAATCCCCGAGGTCATTACAAAAAAAGGGTTAAACGGTTCAATTCCGATTCTAATAACTTTGTATAAAAAATGTGTCAAATAATAGTTCTTGGGGGAAAAAAAAGCGTAAAAAAGTACCCTATGTTCATCTTCGTATCTTCAATAATAAGGGAGAAAAAAAAAAAGAAAAACCATTCAAATCGGAGAGTAAGGGGGGAGGGGGGGGGGGGTGGGCGAAAACCTAAGTTTCAAATAATAAAAAAAGTATTAAATTCGTATGTATGGCAGATTTTTTGTTACGTATTTCTTACGTAAGAGTTAGTCTAACTTTGTTCAAAAATAAATTCTCACTCACATTTTTTTCGCTTATTTTTAAAGATACGCAAATGAACATGGGACACTTATTTCCTTTTGGAAATATAGTCTCGGGGGTTGATTACGAAATTCTTATCACCATTCTATTCGGCGTCATCAAATTACTCTTCATTCAATCCTGAAAAGTACTACCTTTCATGCTTATTTATTGAAGTATAAGGTGAGGTCTCAGAGCTCAAATGCTTTCCACAACCTTCGAGCACCACTGTCTTCGATTTGGTTGTGACACACAATAAGTATTGAGAATAGTGCGAATTTCGATGCTTTATGTCCGTCAAGGGGTGAAAATATATTGACAATTACCGTGAAAAAGTGTCGTCTATATCAGCAGACACTTCTTAGAGGAAAGAATCTTTGGTGATTATTCTAGTTTCATAATTACAGGGTATAAAATAGTTTTTATAGCACTACACGCTTATGCTATCGATCTTACACATATTCCTATGCATAACTTATAAGTATATAGTAAATGTACATCACACGTGTGACAAGCACGTCAACAAAGCACTTTTGTGTGTAGATAACATACAATATTTACTAAAATTAGATCATGTATGTAGGTATAACATGTATTTCTTGTCTTGGTTTTATATTTGCGTATTGTAATAGAATGTATATGTGTTGTATAACCACAATTACGATATTACGATGCACTCGAAATTCATGATATTGAATAAAGATGATATTGAGTAAAGAACGTATTGAAAAATCGGGTGAAGTTTGCCGAACGATGCGCAAGACTTTTATAACAAATTGAAATACCATACAAATTTATCAGTTAATAAAACGACCAAAATTCTAATAACAGTCGGTGATTTCGATCTGACGACAAACACGAAGTTTCTTTTGCTCGTTCTCTTTTTCTACTCAAATTTTGTGAATGCAATGTATCTTTATATGTGGCCGGACAGTAACGTAAATAAATAAATAAATTCGACATACAAAATATCGCGATATCGCGAATCCTGATACTCTTTATACCAGTTAATTGCTTCGACACTTATTACACATTTTCGGAATTCACAGTAAGATTTGATTGAGTGTTTAAAGTAATTGATTGCCGAAATTTATCATTCTTTCGCAATAGAGTAAGAAGTGTAAAAGGAATGAGTAGTCCGCTTGTATTTAATCATTAATGTAAAATGGGATGAATGGTATGACAACTGAAATTTATATCAGAAGCTTCTTCGCATAATATTTTCAACCAGAATCAAAATCTTATTCTCAAAAGCGGCAGTTCTCACCGCATCAAATACATCGCGGTTGATCTGCAATAAAATGCTTTTCGTGCAAACCTGCAGACTCGAATCGATTTTCTGCAACCTGAGAACGTGAGACATGAAATTACTTTCGTCGATTGCGAACTTGATCTCCATTATACATTGCATTTTATGCCGCACGTTCAGAAGAACTTTGCAAACAAGAGTGCGGCTAAGAGGGTGCCGAAACAGATCTTCATTCGAGAACTTGTAGAAGATTCGAGATGCAAACGATTCATAAGCTCCTCCGGTACATCGATGTAGACTTTTGATACGCCTATCTTTTGAATCACTTCGGAAAGCTTTACGTCATCGACGGTGTCGTTGTCGCTTGACCAAATAGTCACCGTCGTCCCGCTGGCAGATTCGTTGAGTAATTTGTCTATCGCGTCCCAGCTATTCGCTACAAGACCGGCCCGCATAGGGTAAGTTATTGGCTGACTAACGTTCTTGATAGTATTTATCATCTCCTCTACGTTGGCTTCGGAGTAACTGCCGTCGATAATATTGTAGTCGGCGCCGTACCTGAAGCAAGCAAAATCAAATCCTGTAGTGAACCGTCGACGATTCTACACCGACAAAGTTTCCGTAAAAATGAATCTTTTGGTACCTCGTCTTCCATCCGAGCGATAACGTGGCGTTTGGAAGGGTTTCGGCCGCCAATGATAAAAATTGCGTAGCGTTCACGGGCTCCCCGATCAAAGACGAGTTCACCGGTCCGTCGAGAATATCCGCGTTCAGCCAGACCGGAAATGTCATCTAGGAGGAGAATGGTGCGATATGTTATAGACACAGTGCTTGTTTTAGCGTACCAACTTCTGCACGCTTTTTCGAAACTTACATTATCCCTGAGTTTCTGGAGGATTTCGCAACTAGCACTGAAAGCTTCGAGTGACTTGAAATCGAGCTTGGCTCCTTTACTTTGGTCCGCCATAACCTGACTCAGGAAATCTTCCAGGGATAAATCACTCGTATTAGCTGGTGGATGCGCCATCACGGGAAGTTGAACCGTGGGCTCTGACTCCAAGGTTCCCCAAACGACATCTGCCTCGAGCATCATTATATCGCCTTTAAAACAAGTTACACGCTTTAATTAAATACCCATATTCTCACCATGATGCAGCTATCGACTGAAATTGGATATATAGCCATGTTAAATCTCGGCAATCAAATACTTGAAAGATTTTTTACACATTTTCCTTCCGACAACTTCAAGTATATGTATAACAGATGTATTGTAAGAGTTTACGTTACTTGAATTGAGAGCGTTCGTTAGAGCTTGCTGACTGTTGACGGCATGATCCCAGGTTACTTTTGTCAGGTTGCCCTCGATGCCTTGGAAGAATTCGGGAACCGATGGTAAAATAGAGCTTCTCGTCGATGGCTCCTCTCCTGAAACAGAAATAAATTTATTTAGTACAACCTGTACGGTAGCTTCGTTCATGTTGCTTCAGGTGGCGGAGAACAATACAAGCGCGAATAGATCCTGAAGACTCTTGACCCAGTATGCAAATCAACCGCAACCGCAACCTTGCTCTAGGTGCAGAGTACATTCAGAAGGACGATACGGTTCAAAATTTGCACATATGGTATTATTCCCCGGTGCAACAATACATATGAGACATGAAAGGCTGTATGCAAACATTTACATACACTCGGTGTAATGTCAAGTAGCTGTCATCCAGTCGGTAAGTTTATGAAATTCCTCTCGGAATGCGGATGAAATCGAATCGATTCAAACTGTTCTTTCGATTGATTTTCAACTCAAAATTGTACGCTGATTTTGTGCAGGCGTTTAAATTCGCGTGCCAAATTGTTGACCGTAGAGGTATGTAATATATTCTTTCTTGACCTTAGGTACAAGCAAGAAATCCCAAGTTGATCACACCGATTTGATTACTTCCGTAATATGTTATAGTAAATTATAAACTAAGCAGCACGTATTTTTTTTTAACTGCCATTAAACACTGTAAGGAGGTAAAACAATCCTCCGAAAAAAGTTATGTCAAGGGGCGATTTTAAAGTTTATTTTTTTTTTTTTTTCAATTACATTTTTCATTTCTCGTTATAAGAAAGCTTTTCCAGTTGGATTGATTAAAAAATATTACGATCTTTTGGGTGAAACTGCAAAATCGCCCCTTGACACGACTTTTTTAGGAGGGTAGTTTCACCCCCTCAAAGTGTTTAATGTTAGATAAAAAAAAGTACGTGTCGCTTAGTTTTTAATCTACTTTAACATATTACAAAAAGAAAACAAATCGGACAGACCGACCTGAGCTGCCTTCCTTGTTAGTCAAATTCTCGTTTACAATAGGCTAGACGCTATTTATCGCTGAGAAGATATATCGACATATCTCAGGATTTCCTTTTACACCGTCATGTTTTTCGCAAAACAACTTTTTCCTTCTCCATTCATTCGCACTCTTATTCCCTGCACGAGTTTGCTTCGAGATGGATACAGCTGAAGCTTATGCTTGCGATAACTTTGTATGAAAATAAGCCGCGGTATTGCGTTATTGAGAATTAAGCGTACAGGCACAACAGCATCATGCAGCAAGGGGCGATGATGTTGTCATCTACAGTTTTAGTCACGACCTTCGGGGGCGGCTCGGGTATCCTGAAAATATTCGCGAAATTGCGCGCAAGCTGAGCTATGTTTAGGCAGACCCGACAACCTGCAGCATATTGCCTTTGGCTGGCCGAGATGCCATTATACATATGGAGCATTCCATACCACTTCGACCTGGGTCGGATCCTTTATCTCTCAGATTGGATCCGCGATTTTTTATATAATTGATCTCACTTTGAAAGGCACTTCGTTTTTTTAATTTTTTCGTATTGGTTCAGAGTTTTCTACGATTTTTCGATTTAAGCATCTGAAACAATTCTGAAAAATCGAGTGTCGGTTATGATTTACGAGAAACATTTTACCATAATAAAGTGACTCCCGTTTCAAAGTTTTTCAACGTTTTTTTTTCGGAATACGCTTGAAATCAGTAAGAGGGAAAAGTCTCGCCACTCCGGCTCCAAGTTTAAAAATTTTGATACCTGACACACGATTTTTCAAAATTTTTTCAGATTTTTAAATTGCGTCGTTCGAGGAAATCGTTTTAAAAAATTGAAAAAATTTCAAATCAAGTCGGAAAAATTTCAAATAAAAAAAAAAAAAAAACAACGGAGTACCTTTCAAAGTGAAAAGAATCGTATAAACAATCGCGGGCCCAATTCGAGAGGTCAAGGGTTAGACCCAGATCAAAGTGGTATCGAATGCCCCGTATGTACGGTAGACAAGGTATAAGCACTGTTGATTTCGCTAACTCGAAGACAATCAGCCTTTGTCAGTCGAGACCAGAACCGCTGCTCACAGCCTGATTGTTCCGCTCGTATCATTTCGGTCTAAAGTGTTAATTCCTTTAATCAGCCCGGCACAGCAAGTTGTATAACGAGTTTATTGTGCGTGGGCGCTTGAATTTTGACGGCTTTGGAATTCACAAATTTCCAAGTACCAACGCACACTTGACTTCTCGCCCAGACGTTTCGTCATTATTGACGTTCTGCATGAATAGTCTATTTTTCGAGCATTTGTGCCATAATATTTATACATCGGTTTCATATATATATAAGGTAGTGCATTTACAGTTCCTGGTCAATTGCTGAGAATTGCACGTTTTGCACGCGGCGTGTTTTCGATCAACAACATTGCAGCTGTCGTGCTGTTATACCGACCTTGGTGACGGTCGTTAATTGTACAATTTACCCGGCTATGTTCTTTTACATAATGGATACATTCAACAGTTCATACAACTAATAAAATGGCCAGTGCTCGCTACAAGTGATCAAAATTGTTAGAAAAAAAAAACATTTGCTAGCTTTGTCGGTAAGATAGTGAAGAAAAGCTACTTCTATCAGATTCTGATATCAATATGTTGTACAGCATGAGCGTGATTCTCCTACGTTTGAATTGTCGAATGACAAAAGGATATAAATTCTACCTCCTCACAGCTTCGTGTTAAAGACTAATACGACAACCTGCAATTTTCATAATTCACTCGAGTATAATAGCATCGTCTTAGAAAGTAGACCTAAATTAACCCTGGATAACTAATAAAGACTGATAAAAAAAGAACTGATGACTACGTTTTGCAGCGGGCTTGTTTTTTCACCCAGTTTACAAAAGGCGTGCGATACAATTCCCCGGAAGGTCGCGCATGCGCCGTGAATGAGAACGCGTTGGACGAAGGCGTTATCGACGATCAACACGTTTAGCATGCCGCGCGTGACAATCGCACGCGATACCGACGGAGCAACGAGCGAATTCAAGGTGTACCAATTTCAACTTCCCAGTGACTTACGTGACGAAACAGACATCATTAGGGTTTTCCTGTTCTCCCTTCTTCCGTTTATCACAGTTCGCGATACTCGTAACAAAGCCTTCTATACGCTTAGATCCCGGCTACCGCCAACGAAAAACTGTCGATCACGTTACATCATCATGTCCGCTCTCTCTTCTGTTTTACTTCCATTAGGCACCCGAACTAACGCGAACATGCCCGATTGCGTTCATCCCTGGTTTATGACGTAAAAAAAAAACAACAGAGGTTCGAAAATTCAAGTTTTCAGCTGTCAACATTACGAAGAAGTAAAGCTGATAGACTGATATAAAACGTCACCAGTTGAAATGAATTTTAATATTCGGTATATGTCGTTGGGAGGTTACAGCTGGACGGCGTGTCATAAACGTGATCTCAGATCTAGGATCACGACTATGAACCGTAGAGCAGAATTCCAGCACGTGAGTATCGTGCCAGACAATTATCGCTAATCAGTGACCACAGGAGATTGGTAGATAATTTAAAACGTGCAAATCGCCTGTTGACTATTGCTGTATCGTCGGTTTTACTCGATCAAAGGTCAGCTATCCAACATTTATAAGCTTGGTATAGCCGTCGATGTATTATATTTATGATCCAAAGCCTGAACAAACAAACTAAAGTGATAATTTATCGTTACAATTCTTTGTTATCTCATTTTGAATCGCCTAGAAGTTGGAATCGGTTACCTCCGATTATCATGGATAGGCCAAACGTCGGCGCTGATTTACGTTTCATTGTTCGTCCGACGCGAATGATACTTGATGTATTCCGCCGTGGGATTCTGTGACTAATTAACCAGACGACGGGAGTATGCGATTTAATTTGACCGGAAACGGAAGCGGAAACACCATTCCTACCGCGATTATGCAAAAACCACAAGATTTTGAAGCGAAAAATTTCTAAATGTTTAATATTATATATTATACATATACAATTTTATATTATTATATAAATACAATATTTACTCTCAGTTCCCAGAAAGAAGTATTGAACAATGTATAAAATACCTCTAATATAAATAACTCCGTGAACAACTTGACGCCTGAGTTTATTGTTTCATCGTCGGTTCACTCCAGGAGTTACATGATGGCTCGTTAAAGTTTATAACGATATAAATGGCGCGAACCGCAGAAGATTGATTTAATTGCAATATAGATGGTCACAGACGATATAATAATTCGAACAGCGTGATACGCACGTGTCTAAGCCTAGGGACTCCGCGCGATTCTTTGAAGACGATCGGAAAATTTGATTCACGTTGTAAATGAATAATAATTGTAATCGCGAATAATGTGGCGTCTGCAAATTATTGGCGGATAGTTATTATAGTTTAAAATGAGCCTGAAATGGTTCATAGGCTCTAAATTGCTTTGAAAATTAGACGGAGGGTGAACCATAATTTCTTGCACAAGCTTCAGCAAGTTGGAAACAGAGATCTGGTAATTTTATCGTACGTGTGAATATTACTTAGCCATTCACAAACGGTTACTTATATCGTTGCAGCGTGTTCGAATAACGTGAGTTAACCGAGTCGCAGTTATTCATCAAGAATTAAGAACTCAGTCTTGTCCCTTGTATAAGTGTTGAAAAAATCCTAAATTTCACATTTTATAGCTCTAGAAAGTTTCGATAAAAGTGTGATTCAATCGTTGTAATAAAGATTCCGAGCAGATATTTCACTGCCACGATGTATTCTTCGTCATATCCAAGTTCAAAGTCTTTACAAAGTTATGGATAAGAGGATAAAACAATTTCTGTCGCATATTTGTTCAAAATAGTGACTGCTAATTAGCCATTTGCCATTAATAACATATTCCGTAACGATATGCAGTCACGAACGACTTTTGTACAAGAATCTTTCAATCCCATATACGATTATTACAATCATTTAAAAAGAAAGTGCAAAAATCGTCATTATCGCAATGAAATGACGAAAAAAAGTTTTTGTTACAACGATTAACTTTCGAAATACAACGACTTTTGACTTTTATGATTTTTTTTTCAGAACCTTCGGAGTGTCCCCTCGCACCCAAATTAATTTACATTACAGGTCTTTTGGCAATAGATACCCATAAGTTTTTTCATAACGATCCGTCAATCGAGTCTTGAGATAAAAAATTATGCGCATAAAACGTAATTTCTAACCCTCCGAAGAGGACGAGGAGATTTATTGAGTAATGAACCACTTGGTACATGTTTTTCTGACGTAAGAAACATTTCTGAACGGATAGTTTGAAAATCCGAGATAAAATGAAAATTTGAGACAGGGGCATTTGACACCTCTTAACCAGGGATACTTTTCTTCACGATCAGTTGAATACCGGATGAACGTCACACCGATTGCGACTCTACGTTACGCATCGCGTAGAAAGAGGCGTTATCGCAGTATGAATAATTCGCAAAACTTATAAATAAGCCGACTATCACACTGTGTTAACAAACGGGCGGGATCGGTGGATGTAAAATAAATGCAGACACTCGTTAGTTTTTTCTAAATCAGGAAAATAAAATCAGAGCAGCGTTGCTTTCCTGTATCTCATTACTCATTAAACTCGGGCTGATGCGTTTAAGTCGTGCCTGATTACGAGTTAAAATTGAAGTGATGATGAGCAAATGCATGATTATCTTTCGTATACACCTCCGGCGTCTCTACCGGGATGTGGTTGTGACACAACCGCTGCTGAAGGCAGGGATTAAACCTCTTTGTTCATTATCTTCAACTGTCGAGTACTTGGCATTTGATCATCTCGACTTAATCTGTAGACTAATAGACCGATATCATATACCAGCAATTTATCGTCCAAGTACACGGCTGTATAAATTGAACGAAAATAATATTGAGATGAACTGTTGCGGGGATTTTCCTCCACAAATTTCAACTCTATCAATGTTTCATCTCATTGTCAGGCTCGTTATCCTTGAACAGATATTTAAGACAGATTTGGTTTTTTTAAAAGAATATCTATTTGATATGTGATCAAGATGACGTGGTGGTTCGGACGTAGAGAAAGCAACGTGAAACTTTCACGATAAAAGAGAAGCAAAATCGAGGTATTTGTTTTACTGAGGAAAAGTGACAGATCTATTTCCATTTATTCAGTTTTCTCCATACGTTATGAATACCCAAAAATGGGAAGGTATTTTTTGATACTTTATTTGAATAATGATTTCTTAAACGAAACAACGTTTCAGGGGTATTATACTACTTTGTAATTTCTTTTTTTGCCTCTTTTCTTTCGTTGGCTTAAGTGCTTCCTTAATTATGCAAAAATGATACCCAAAAGTCTGAATGTGAGGGAACATTTTTTAAATGGCCGAAAAGGCGATTTTTCGAGTGAGGTCACGATGATTTGCAGGTAATTTGAGAGCGAGCTTCGAATGCTCATTTTTTAAGTATTGAGTTTAAATGCGTTTTACTCAAATTTATGATTTTCATTTTTACGTTGACCGATCAACTTCAAATTTTAATTGTAGCTTTATAATGACTTTGTCTAGTGAAGTACGTAGGATTGATTGAAATTTACCGATTTTACGACAGATTTGTGTTTTTTCCTTCAAATTGACGCCATTCTTGTGAAAATTAATATTTCTGGAAAATTTTACGCACTTCACTAGATTTTGGCATCTTCTTTTCAATTCTTTTTTGTTTTTCGTTCTAGATTGCAAATTGCGACTTGCAGGTTGTCACGCATGGAGGTCATTTAAAAAAATAGAGGAAGTTTCCTTTCAACAGCCACTTGACTACAATTTGTTTTAGAATAATTTTCAAAAAATTTTATCTTGTACTTCAAGCCTTGTATTAACATGTATGAAAAGCAGAATTAAAAAATATCAATTCGTTTTTCTGAAACAAATTGGAGAAAATGACCCTTGATTTCGTGTAAACAAATTAGAATTACCCCTTATTGTAAAGGTTTCGATACTTCTCCTCACTGTTTCAGACGAGTAACCTAATGTAAATATTCACACAACGAGGAGAAAGACGTGTTTGGTTCATCTTGCTTTAACGCGCCTTTAAACGTGAGGTAGTACCGAAAACGTTGCAGCATCTTTTTGTTTTTTATAGCACGAAATCTAGTTCAAGTTCACAGCAAGAATAAACAACCACCGGCGCAAGTTTTCAAACTGGTAACTATCGATTTCGGAAACTCCGGACCTTTCCAAATTCATGCAAAACGAAATTTAATCTTCAACATCAATAACAAATTGCGCCCAAATTCCCAATCGTGAACTAACGTGAAATTAGATTGAAAAACCTCGTTTTTTTCCACTTATAATTACATATTTACACGCGATTATATTAAACGAACCACAATTCAAAATTCGAGATTCGAGATTCAACGATCTAGTTGTCGACGCAATCGCTTCAACCATTTCAAAAAATAATAATTGCACTTCTCGGTTGTTATTAAATTGCATGAAGAGAAAAGAACAACTCACCAAGCGTCGAGGCGGAAAAGAGAACAGCGATCAAGGTGAAAATGAGCGTTGCCCGCGTCATGTCGATGGTAAAGATGCAGACTGTTAGTTATTGCGGACACGACTAGCTCGGGGGCCGAAAAGCGACTGACTGACCGAAGTGATCGAGTGACGAGCACAAACGAATCGGGCGAGAGAGCGACAAGTATGACCGTTAGCGGTTTCGAAAAGAGCTTCTGTCCACTGCGTTCGCTGAGGCTTATCTTTCTAGTCACATCGCGAAAGCCTGGCGATTGGTCGAAAACCGTTCAGCGCGGTTGATTATTCGATTTTAAACTCGGCGCCGATGCATTACGGGTATTTCGCGCATGCTCTTTCCCCCCTTTTTGTACCCAAATTCCAATTTCCAAACGGTAGGTATCGGCAGGAATTTACCGACGCGCCGCGCGCGCTGTTTTCCAACCCCAACCCTCGCGACTTAGGAATGAGCCATTGACTCATGCCTGATAGCGCCGAATGAGTGTCCCTCGACACCTAATGTTCCTGACTCAGAGGGAAATTACCGCATCCTAAGGAAGAAGTAAGGTTAGTGTACCGGTTGTTGACTCTTTCCCAACTATTGACATTTTTTGGTTGCAATATCTGTTTGATCTTTACTTCTAAATTTACCAAAATTAAATTTTTAGTGTCTAACTCTCTAATAATTCGTCTTATTCATCGAAAAATTCACAATTTGGACCGTAAATTTATAATTTTCGAGAATACAAGGGTCAACAATTGGGTCTAAACGTGTTAATAACTAGTACTGTTAGCTTGTGGCTATCTGAATATCTCTTCGTAACGGAAATTTTCGAGCATTGGCGTTAATGCAATGAAAGCGATTCGTTTTCGCGTTCAACCGTTTCTTTGTGCCTTGTACGGTACGAAACTTGTGAGTCTTCGCAGGACAGAATCGTTTCCATACCTTCGGAGAAGAATAGTCTATGAAATTTTCGACGGTTCTTAGAAGTGCACACAACCTTTCGCACTCAGGTAGTATTTTTTTCTGGCAAACTGTAGGGGAGTGTGTAATATATACGTATAGGAGGGATATTTTAAAAACTCACATTGGCGAATGATCTTTCAGCTAACGTTTTGCGTTTCGAGTTCTGCCGCAAACTGCGACCAAAACAGAATAACTCGTAGGTAAAAATTATTGTATAAAAATATTTATAAGAAAATATTTATTCGAGATTTAGTTATTCGTCGCGATAGTTGTTGGTGCATTTTAGAAATCTGGTTGTACATCCGAATAACGACATATGTATAGGTACATGAACGAGGCGGAAAAAAAAACAGGAAACGGAAACCGCTGCTGGAAGGAAAACCAGCGGCTGGTGGGTACGACGAAAACCGTACGTGGATCAAGCCCCAGATATTTGAGTCGAAATTCAACCGCTCTGTAAATCGGCGCAGCAGCTGCAACACAAAAAATTTCCTCACCCCGCCAAGCAGGTCAGTTATTTACGTAGTATTCTTTGGTGGAGCTTCAAGGTCAAATATTGAGTGTATAAAACGTGGTGAGTTTCATTTGTAAGAATAAGCCCATGTGCAGTGAATGCATTTCAAATTCAGCTAAATGGTTTAGAAAAATTTTCACTTCACTTGAGATGCACATGCTGGTTTGATGTGTTTCAAGCACGAGGTCACATGACCGATTTAAGAGTGCTTACGAGAATCCATCCCATTTTTTCTTTATAAATTGGTTTGACTCGAAATTTTTTTGTGATATGATCGGTCTGACGTTAATAGGTGCGCTATAGTTAACTAGGACCGACAAATTATTCCACGATTTAATAATCGAATAATTTGTAAAACATAACCTCAAACCCCGTCTCGCAGCCAAATCAACCGGCGAAAAATTTCTACGATATTTATTCAGCCTTACAACTAGCTAACCAGAGCGTATAACTTTCTGACAATAGCAGGATCATTTTACAAAAAATTCTCAATCGATTTGAAGTTTTTATTATCCCGATTTTCGTAGATCGTACTCTTAAAATGGTCACGTGATACCATCCTCACAACACCTTAACTCTTTTATGCACATATTTTACCTCACATGCGATTCACTTGAAATTTCGTATGTATTGGCTTTTGGGATCGCAGATTACGAATCTGAACTCGAAATTGGAAAATTCAAAATGGCGGATCCAATATGGCGGACGTAAATTCAAAAATTTATTTGATTTTGTTAAAACTTCATGTTACATAGTTTTTGGGATGCCCGATTTCGAATCTGATTTCGAAATTTGAAAATTCAAAATGGCGAATCCAATATAGCGAACAAACAAAAACGACAAGAAAAATTTTTCGGCGTGTGTTAAATTTGTATGAAAATTCGCATTCGGATTTTCATGGTAGATTAGCAGAAAATGCTTCTTTTCTTGAAAATGTACGAACTTTTACCATTTGTGCTATTTTTGCAATAAATAAATAAATAAATTTCATATATTTTTTAGACATGGAAATATTTCAGGGGCCATGTAGGACCAAAAAACTTGGGGGTTGTTGCCAAAAAAGTAGTTAATGAATAAAAAGCTGCTGCTGCAAAAAAAGGTGGGACGCTGAGGATCCCAGCGCGAATTAAAGGGTTAATGTATCGATAACGTTATCGGCGGTATGATAATATGTGAACAAACAGTTGACTCGTTTACAAATCATCGCCACAAAAAGGGATCGAGATGCGACGCGCCGCTGCTGTGGACATCGAATTTCGCGGCCAACGCCCACTACTTTCATAAACGCGTGCGTGACGCTCGTCGTCAACATGATAAAGTACCGATGTCCAATTAATTTGTTTTCGAGACCGTTATACTCAGTCTGCAGACCCAAGGACGCGATCCTTGGACCTGCAAAAAGGGGAATTCGCGTGTCTGTATAATATCTATAAGCATAAGACAGTTCGAAAATGAGAATACGCGGGGTGAGAATAATACGAAAATAAGAATCTATAGCCTCGCCTTACGCAAGGTGGCTCCTTATTTATACCGCCATAGATCGATACGGTTTTGATACAGGTTGTATGTTACAGATCAATCAAGTTCGGTAGTACGTCAGCCTCTATACATACATTACATCTGTCCATCTTTCTTATCAAAATGTGACAGTCGATCTTCTTGATAAAATAATCGAACACCCAGTATATATATTTCGAGATAAGATTTCAACATTAAATCAGCTATCGTATTATTTTAAGGTGAAGATCAGTCTGAATAGTGTTGTTTGAAAGTTTTGAGCCTTTCTCAATTTTTATCGAGATCATAATAGTTTTACAGGTTCCATGAACGGTGCCGAAATTTCTGTAAAACACAAAATGTGTCAATTCAAATATTCTAGTGTAAGTTTAATAATAATGAAGAAGATAAGTTTAGGTAAAAATTCAATACTTTTATTAAAATTCGTAGTAAAAAATTCTACTGATTCTTCCATATTTTTTCATGTTATATCACTGTAATATAATATATTTATTCATCTTGTTTTTGTATATATCTTCTTATTCTATCTTCGGTTTGCTAATAAGGCTACATGTGAGAGATTGTAAAGAAAAAAAATTAAGATTGCAAACACAGTTCTACAATTCAGGAAAATCATGACAATATTAATTGAAAAAAAAAATTAAATAGTCGACATCCGACTGTTTCTTCCGGAATCGTGAAATGGCTCGTATCATGCGGCATGAAAGTGAACTTACGCTAATCACAAATAATCATTAACCCCAATCGTTTACAGTCGTGAGTATAATTTAAATGCACATTAGAAATGCATTGTATCTAAGGGAGGGCAACATTTGAACGATGGGGTCATCAATTATCAATCACTGCGTAATAACTTGTGGTTTTCCGCGTCATACGAAGCCGTTTATAATCGCTCTAAGAATGCATCGGAGTATCCTTCCGAAACTTCTTAGCATCGTGACAAATTTCATCTCTAATCGAAGCTATAAACCGTTGTCTTTAACCTGTTTACCTATAATAACAATCGTCGTACAAGTAGGTGCATGCAATAATGAGGGTGCGAGTACTAAAAGCCCGCTTATCATACGTGTGCACAGACATGATGTACGAAAATAAATGCGATAATTGACGACGGTTACATAGCATTGAATAAATCACTATGTCTAAACAAAATTAAATTATCAATTATCCCAAACGACCCTATTTTTTCCGCAGTCTGAGGTATGGCATTTTGTTGTATTTTTCTTGTTTTTGTTCTTTCTGAAGAACTCGCACACAACTGAACATTTTTTATACGAAAACGTCTGCGTAATAACAATCACAAGAAAAGTTTGTTCAACTTACAATTAATTCGAGGCTGGCAGTTAATTTATCGGTTATGCTCTATTTTGGTCCATATTTCAATCCATTTGTTCTGCCAACCTTGAACCTGACCCTCGCCTCGATCAAACGACGCAGTAGAATACCTTAGATATATCGTACAGAACATGTATACAGTTTCATCCAATTTTGCCACACATAAACGATACATTCGGTACCCTGCATGTAGGAACAATTTTAGACTTATTAATGACATCAATAAAAATCCTATCGGTGACTGCGGTAACAATAGTGATAATAAGACTGACGTAAAAGTAACTAATTTTACCTGTTACATCAAATGTCAATAAATCATCCAGGCAATTATTGCTGAAACGATAAGAATTACAAGGTCACGAGTCTTCACCGATTCCGATTATGGAAATTGAAAGCAATAAAAAATAAATAATAATATACAAATAAAATACACACCAAACTTTGAACAATCAAGACAGCAATTTTTCTAAAAATTAAGAAGCACGCGTGCCCGTACATGCGGTGAAAAATAAGTAAATGAAAAATATAATGTCCGAGCGCATAAATTCGAGGACGCTTTGTTACTTGTTAGCGTGGTGGGATATAATTAGTACATATTAAATGTAACTTAACCTGGCCATGAAAATAAGACTCGTACTTATAATTCACTTATACGCATGAATAGTGTCCGTGTTGTGCAAACAAATAGCAAATTGTTTACAGGGACTAATTTTGACCGCACTGTCGCTGTTGCACTGCGAACAATTACTGGACGCTTTAACGAAATATTATTACGTATCGCGTCCTGCCTAACTGTACGCTTTCGGCTGTACGATAGCGTGACAAAAATATTGAAGCAATGAATTCAGGGTGACACCAATTGGTGCTGAATGAGAAAGACAAAAAAAAAAACAGAAAAAAAACACGTTCAGACCGTTGGACAAGATTTTGCGCCTATTGGTCGCTGTTACATTATTTTGACTATGTCAACTCTCACAATTGGACTAAAGTGTCGAGATACATGGTATCGTTCTACAATATTACTGTCTGCAACACTCATTCCGTTTTGGATATTGAAGACAAAAATTGACTGAATTATATCTCAACAACTTGAATTGATTGGCGAAAAGGTAGTACGAATTGATATGGTTGAGATGAAAAACGATATTGTTTCCAAAGACATTTCAATATCCGCATTTCCATAATAAAAAAAAAATAATTCGGTAGCGAAAAAATGTGTTGTCACTGTATCTTCCGATTCAACTTGAAATTACTCCAGACGTTGACGAGAACTTGTTGAGTTGAACATTTGTCGACAGGGTCTGATTAATTTCATACAGTTTTGTGGAAGCGGCACTACATTACCGTATAAAAGATCAGTGACTAATTGGTTTGCAAAATGATTGCCGAAAGAAAGAATTTTTTTTAAATTAACAAGTAAGTTGATATCGAAAGACCCGAAGTTCAAGGAGCTTGATCAACTTGGTTTAGATGTAATTTAACAACGCAGGTACAATTCTGTCATAATAACTTATATACAATTTCATTCAGCTATATCTACAACCGCACGATCATTCCGGAATTAATTACGTATATTCACAATAAGGCGAAACCTACCCCCCGTATTAAGTCTTGGGCGTAGGCCATTTATCCAGTAGATTATCACCGCGGTGACGTAAGAAGAGATAAATAATCACTTTGGGTAAAGCACACAGTCCGGGCGATGTTAATCACCGTTTTAAACCTCCCCGTTACAAATCCTGCAAGTTATCTCCGACGAGTTTCGGATACAGCTGACGGTTCAGCCGCGTTTGGGCATCGTGGTCGTCGGTGGCTACCGTCGTGTCTAGATAGATAAGCTCCGTCTTCTGCCGTGTGGGAACCGTGAATCCAGCCGACATCGGTTTCTGAAAATTTGCAATATTTAACGTTACGGAGGGAAATTGGAATGGGTACGAGGGGTTAATCACTCATCGATTTGATGATGTCAAAAGACTTCAAAAGATTACAACACACTTTATGGGATTTCGAAGGAATTTTCAAAAGATTTCAACAAATTTACAAAGATTTCAAGTGATTTCAGACGATTTCCGGAAAAGTTTACATCAGATTTCACGAGTGATTTACCCTCAGGATGTACATATGCCATCGCGAAGTCCAGGACTTTACGGGAATAGACAATTCATGCTCTCGCAGACTGACACTAGTATATTCATTAGTAGGCTAGATACACCAGTGAATGAACGCTCACAATGAAATGCCGTCAGCGGATGATCAACCGTGTTAAAATCACTAAGTACACTTTTACTTTACTGCAGTTTCTTTGTTATCGGTGGCTGTTTATTCACTGGTGTACGGTCATCACATTTGACATTGTCATTACCACGTCTACTCTGCCCCGCTTGTGTAAGCAGTGGAGAACGCCGGCGGCAAGGACGATCAGTGATCCAAGGACGAGTATGGCGATGCTGGTGTAATGTCCGAATTTCGAGAGTTGGATAAGTAGCCTGAGTGGAGGAGCCAACTCTTCCGTAATACCGGCGTGCTCGTTGAACCAGAACATCGGGAAGTACGTTCTTGGCACCCCGCTGAAAAGGCTGCATACGCAGTGAGCGAAAATATTACAAAGAAAGTTTTATTGTGCGATCAGTCTATGGGTTTGGGTTGGTCATTGAAATTGGGCTTTTCGTCCAAGGTGTAGGTATGTGATTGCAGACGGTCTCTGCTAGCATCGCTAGTTCCCACGAATGATGGTCATTTTGTAATTGCTTCGTAATATTACGTAGCTCCACTTTTGACTCGTTCGGCCATGTAATTCATTAATATTTCTATATCTATAACACGAATCTAAACGCGCTACAAGGAGTGCCAGACATAGGCGAGCCACGGCCGCACAAATTATAGAGTATCGTAATGCTCAGGGACGAAAAACACGATTTCTGGGTCAGATCAACGTCTCACTCTCTGTATTAGGTTGTGTAATTGATCAATCGAGCGTTAACATTTTCACCTATGCAGGAGAATGTCCGTGCAAAATTTAAAAAATAAAATTGCTCATTTTGCCAGTTCTTGTGTTACAGACTTTTGCGTTTCATAAGAGACCCAGATCCTCATCAGAGTCAGGAACCGGGCATGTGCGAGTAAAACTCGCGCCCTAAGTTTTCCCTACAAACTTAATTCTTTTTTTCATGCAATATTACTACAAATTAACTATTTTCGAACTTTCTAATTTACTTCTGCTTTGAGATCTTGCTTCTCTCCAAATTTCATAATTCTAGGTCAACCGGTAGTAACCTGATTGTCTTGACGGACGGACAGACGGACAACGAAGTGATCTTAAAGGGTTCCGTTTTTTCCCTTTGAGTTACGGATTCCTAAAAATCGCTGCATCACGTGTCCGAAACATCAGTTTCAACTTCGATCGTTTTAGTATCATTATCCGTAACTAGAGTGACAGCACATTTGAATAGATCTTTAACGTAGTTACCTACCTTAGGGAATCTGAGGGCTGAAGGAGAATATTGACTTGTAGACGAGCTGCAACATCGATGGGTATTCCAGTTTTCTGGAACAGAATTTATCGTAATGTTACACTATATGTAAATACATGCATGGTATACTCTCTAATCACGTTTTCCTGAAAACCGCCTTAGTGGCATTCAAATGGACGTTCCATTTTACCGCGTGAATAGTAACAGTGGTCAGGATAATCGAATACTATTTCGGCAAATGAAGTTTAATGGTCGGGTTATATATTAAAAGTTGAAGGATTCGTCGCAAGAGGTACAGTTTGAGACAGTGTGTAACCGTAGCTTGTTTGCGAGTGTAACTCATTACACTCCTGTATTAAGCCATTTAGATCGGACCCGGCCGATCATTAGAATGATATGAAGAAGTCATATATTTTTACGCTAGAAAAATTCGTAGAGAATGCAAATTCGAAAATTTCAGGTGACTTGAAAAATTAACGAGGGAGCCAGGAATCGGAATTTTCGAATTTGCATTCTCTGTTATGTATGAGGTGTAATGAAATGTATAACCTAGTGTTGTGCTACGACGCAACAGCTCTTGAAACCGATTCTTCGCGACGTTGGACAAGCATATCTGAAGTCTCATATCCTGTGGTTATTCTCGTGGACTTCCCCGCGACTTTTTTCCGCTTTTCATATTCGTAGATGGACATGTAGCAGTATAATAATTATCAGCTCGCCATTCGTTCTCTCCCCACAAGTTTCAGCATTATCTTTCTCACTCTTTCGCCCAATTAAGTCTGTTTCTGATAATACTTCGGCTGACGGTTTTCTCTAATTACTGTTACAGAACCTCGAATTCAACAATGTCTTGATCTTCGCGTTACGCGTCGCCGTTTCCTTCGCTTTGACCGATAACAACGTTTCCGCTGGCATTCGTCCCGCACTGCCTTTCGCCTTCTTTTCCAAACTGTACGTTCTCCATTCTCACGCCAGCCATCCTTTTTCCATTATCTTATCTTATCTTACCTTTCTTGGAAGCTGAGCGCTCTTCTCACTACCTACCCGACTCGCATTCCATCTTCTTCTACTTAAATCTTCCTATCTAACCGCACGCATCCCTAATTTGTCCTGTATTGCAGACCGGCCATCGTATACAACCTGCATGATTTTTCCGTACGGCGATAGTCGTGGCTTTTTCCTGTTAGTCTTTTTTTATTTTATTTTTTTTTTCATTTTTATCTAATTTATATTTCCGGATACGCGTTAAACTTTTCTGCCTAAAATTTTATCTTTATAGTGCTATATTATTCCCGTGTGGAATACATCCTCACAGAGGTCGAATAAAACCGATGGACGAGAACTATTGAACGATGCGTTAATTTCAGTTAATTAATCCTCTCTTATCTCTCTTTTTGTACTTCCAAATATCCGTAAGTACAGAGTACAGTACAGAGACTTGACTGTATATCATTTTTTCGCAATCATATGCAAGAAATATGACACGTTTAAAATTTCAAGCAGTTACTGATTATGCGCTGCTATTTTTAACTTCTGCAGAGTGTATCATCAATCGCATACAGTTGTCATGCATTTCCTACCACTGTCGCTTTTATTATCGTCACAGCTTTAACAACGCACTTGAGACTGTAGCAGACCAACGTTCATCCCTAATATACGTATGTATATGCAATGTTGGATGGATTCCATTGATGCAAATATTTTCTTTATGTCCCAGAATTAGGTCTCCAGGTATGCAAAAAACTGTCAATTCAACAGACACGCGTCACCGTGCGGCTAAACAATGACGAATAAAATAGATTCTGCACGGATGAGTGTGAAGTTTGGAAAATGAGTTCAGACAAGTGCTGTAATTAGGCGAGTGAGATATTGCCCATCTGTACGTTGTCACACGCTATTGTTTTGCAATACCCGTGGCGGAAAATTTGCTTTTAGAGCAACAAAGATTAGATCATTTAGACTCAATGACGCAGTGCGTAAAATTGAGTTACTCGACAAAGCGCACGCGCCAAAGTGAGCCTCAGTTTGTAAAATCTATCATTCCGGTTGTGCGCATGCGTCGACATCGTTTTACCTCACTGTTTGGAAATGGGAAACTTTACGCACGCTTCACAGGCTCTTCAAGCGGGTTTTGGATAAAAATATGAACAAACGTAAAAAAATATAAACAAAAAATGAAGATGAAAATATTTCGCGGCGCACGTGTCAAACCAGCCATGCTATGCGCAGAATGAATAAGTGCGACTCACCGGTTCTAGCGTGATGTGAAATCCGTGTTTTTCGTCGTCGGGGTTCATTCCGGCGATTTGTTCGCGAAGGATGGGATCAGCCTTGTGGAAATGCGGCAAACTGACGAAGGCTGGCGCCCCGTAGCGACATGCCGTAACATTGATGAGGCCTGAGGGAGTGCATTCGCCATTGCAAAAGCACTGACCTACGTTCACGACGTCCGGATCCTGGGACTGAGAATTCGCCTGCCTCTTGGTGTAACGCCTCTTCGTACTATTGCTCAGGGTCTTGTCGCCGATAACGTATTGCTTACCCTCGATACCGTTATACGTCATCATTCCATTATATTCGTAAGTAAGCGGCCTGGATTTGAAAAAAAATGTGATTGTTGTAATAGTTCACAGTAAATAGTAACGCAGATTTGCATCCGACAGCGGATTCTAAAAACGCTAGAACACATAAATTGTGGAGTTGACTGATCGGTCTATTGTAGTCATATACGGAATATTAGAACACTTAACGATTAGAGGAAGAATTAGACAGTTGTTGTGTAACATTTCATTGTACACGAAATTTGGCATGAGTTTTTAGAAGCTATGGTGAAGGCCTCGAGCTTATCTTATCATGACTTTGATATTCGTTAGATGCACGCGGTTTGATGCTGGAAGCCTTTGTTCGTTGCATGATCTTATCATCTCCCACAATCACGTTATGATCGAGCTTTTCATTATTGCAGTGACTGACGTAAGTCAGAAATAATTACTTTGTATAGTATAGAATAAGAAGAGGATGGAGGGTCAGTACACTCTGCAAAGTGCAAAGTACTGCGAGGTGGTCCAGAATATCGTGCAGCCAATTTATCAAGATGTCCAGTTTCGCTAATCAAATTAGATGACTCATGCACTCGTAGTACGGCTGTACTTACAAATCATTTAACGTGTGTATTGGGATTGTCACATTGCAACGTGTGATCTGGTGGAAGAAAATCAAACTAATAGAACCAGGCAGCAGGCTGACAAATGACCGTTGATCGTCTTTTTTCGCGCGTGGAACAGGTAAATTACTGATTACGTTTAATTAATTTATGTGACATGAGTAATTTGAAACCCCAAGAGTTACGATTTTCCTCCGTTAAAATTAAAAACTTAGGTTATGTGGTGATAAAATGACGCCAACCACCAGACTGTGACGTGTGATGTGGATATTTTCCAGTATTACGAGTTACATGCAGTGATGAGATATTGCGCCACAAATTGATGGTTAACCACCTGCAAATATCGGCTGAGAAGAGGGTGATTTCATCGAAGTTCCTGTCAGGTGGCCAAAATTCTCCAGCACTTCCCTCTACCGCATTGCAGGGTGCATCATAGAACGACGTTGTATTTCTGTAATTCCAATTCCGCAGAATACCGATATTCATGATGCTGTCTTGACCGGTCGCCATATTGAAGTGGCCGTCGAACGTAGTAGATTCATTTCTCTACGAACAAAGTAATTCCTCATTAAAATTTATGTATACAGAATGATTGTGTAACAGCCGAATGGTCCGTTGTACTGCTACAGTGTAATACGCATGCGCTAAAATCCGAGAGCAGTTGCTTGTCAGGGTGACCAACCGTCATAAATTCAGAGGCCGGATCGATGCGACGTTTATAACAGTTTGACAGCTGTCGGTGTTGAGCACAACTACCGCTGACAAATGTCGAAATCTTTGAGGTTACGTTCATGACGGTTGGTCGCCCTGGCAAGGATCTGCTCTTGAATTTTAGCGCATGCGTATTACATCGTAACAGACGACGGACTATTCGGCCATTAGATAACCACTCTGCATCTGTTGTTCCTCCAACAATCTCTTCACATTTCGTTGCAAAAATAGATCGGTCAGACTTACAGTCATTTTGTAACGTATTCTGGGCACCAAAATCGATGAGCAGACGAACATCACATATAGCTCACAGATGTAAGTAAGGTTCTTATGCAAATGTGTTTGTGTGAATTGGAAAATGAATGATCATAAATAAAAATGCTAACGTAGAAAAAAGATGAAATTATCGTAAACTCAACGTTGGAAACCTTGATTAATCGACCGCAGTTTCGTAGTTCATCCGTAATGCGGATTACATCGCGGGGTTTGCGGCAAATTTTTTTGCAACCTTGTTTTTTAGCGCTCGCAAAAAATAAATATACTGTGAGGTAATAGCTACCATGTAGAACCATCCGAATTTATCGAACGGCGGAAGGTCGACAATCTTGGAAATTTTCCCCATGTTAATCAGAGTATCTTCGTAGCCGGTGAAGAGAAGCTCATCCACGGTCTTGGTCAAGTGGATGTGTCCGATTTTTATCAGCATCAGCTCGAACATCGTATGCCAATAAAAGGCCCAGTTGCGAATTCTGTGCACCGCCGACTGCGAAACAGAATAACTTTTTTCATACCGGGAACGTATTAAGTTGATAGCAATGAAAGAAAGAAGGAGGAGAAAATCGAAAAGATTTTCGCAGAATATCAAAATGACGGTTTAATATCAATTATAAATGCATATGTCGATGTAATCGCGCTATTAAAGATGTACTGACTACACATTCTCAACCGGAAGTGACTCTCGTTGATAATACTGAATACTTTGCAATAAGCTTGAAATCGGAAAAAAACCAAACACAATAAAGACGATGAGTAAATTAAATTTGAATAATAACAATATACAAAAATTATCAATAAATTGTTTAAATATAGCATTGCTTAACGAATTTTTGGGGAATGTTATTTTTTTTTTTGTCATGCAAAATGAATTCGTTCACTTTTCCGTTACACACGAATTTTTAAAGAATTTTCTCATTGTTTTGATATTTCCGTTTTCGAAAGTTTTTAATCTTAAAAAATGAAGGAAACAGCGTGAAATTTGGACAAGTTTTCGTGAAAACGTTGTACATTACAATCCAGAAGTTTCCGGGGCATTGAATGAACGGTTTCGTAAATACAGCCTTAACAAATTTTGAAAACGAAAATTTCAAAATAATGAATTTTTTGTTTTTTTTAATCATGTGTATTCAGAAAAATTAACGAATTCATTTCACACTACAGAAAAAAAAAAAAAACATTCCCTGAAAATTTGTTAAACAATGTTTTGTTCAAACAACTTATTGATAACCTTTTGGCATTATTATTATTCAAATTTAATTTTCTCATCGTCTTCATCCAGGTTGATTTTTTCCCGATTCTTATATTATACTAAAGTATTCAATATCGTCAACGAGACTCCCTTTTGATTGAGAATGTATAGCCAGTGCATCCTTAACCCATATCGGTACACCATCAGCTTAGAGGCATAAAACCAGTTACTCACTAAAGCGACAACATTTAGCTGGGTAACATTGTCTTTCAGAGTTCCGTTGCTCCTTTCCACGTCAAAGTACCAAGTCCGTTTTAGATCGAAACTGACCGTATCGTTCTCAGGATGGAAAACGACGTTGACTTTCTCTCGTCTTTCTCTAGATAATCAACAATGAAAAGGTTGTTATTCTCACCGTTGTAAATGGGTTATCGATACCGCCTTTTCAAACCAATGTCTTCATCAACGTCAAGCCAACCATCGCTTAAAAAACACATTTACATACTCGTTTTCTCTTACCAGTTGTCGGCTTTCGTCGCCTGCACGCATCACTTGACTTTACCGAATTTTGGTTACCGTATAAGATATGAACTACGACATTTGACCAACGATTGCATATCGTTTGAAAAAAAGTTGAACATAGTAAGACAAACAATGCCGATAAAACCCGAAAATTAAGTGCTCACGACTATTCAAAGTTCAGTTGAACGTCCTCTTATCCCGGCGGAAAGTGTCAGGCTAAATCGTGATAGGGCCATTCCTTGATTGCGACGTTGTGGAAAGAGAGCGTGATATTTTTTCTAATCTGAATTTAATGATCATTTTTTATTACACTCGACCAATGGCTCGTCGACAACGTAAGAGTTAGTGGCAGATAGCCACGTGAAGGAGGGCTGTCATCGATTCTCCATCGATCCGGATAAAATCGAGCACGAGAGAGTAAACAGAGTACTTCATCATTTTCATACTATTTTTGACACAAAATCGTGAAGGAACTGGATAAAATGCAGTTTTCTCCATGCTGGGAAATCGAAATTTCAATTGGAAACTTGTGCAGCAAGTGCGGATGAAGTAAATTATATAACCTGTTTACCAATCTTTGAAGGCTGACGTCGAATTCATCACAACGGACGAGTTACTTGCTATCATCGATTCTTAAATTTTACCCAATTGTTTGAATCTTCGCTTCAACGTCTCGTTTGAACGCGGTTATTTGAAGTATTAAATAGATTAAAACTAAAGTATTCATTTCCATATAAAAAATTGGCGTATATTTTAACGTGTTTATTTTGATTGACAGGAACGAAGATGAACGAATGATTTTGTTCCTTTCTTTGATCGTAAGCCTGCTTAAAAAAAGTTTTTAATATTTTTTCAATACAGTCTTCGTTTCAAGTTTAATGAAATAATATCATGAAATCATTTATCAGATGGATATTTATAGTTTAAAAAGGACAGCACGTTGTACGACGGCCAGTTGACAATCATATTCAGAGCTACCGCAGGCGTGTATAAGGTACCGACTTCGAGACGGCCTACATCTCTTGATTGGAATTGATTTGAAAATTGCGAGCTGAGCCTACGATGTAAGCTAATTCCAACATTTGTGCCAGCCTGTGCGTGTTTACGACAAGGAACGCGGCGTGATAAGAGTTTCAGAATCGCTACAAAATCCAATCCCCGTTCGTATAATGCATACGATGCAGCCTTTTGTTTGAAAAACTGTGCCGCGCTCGTTTTCACCACGACTTCGGTAAAGGCATCGTCACTTTTAATGTTTTAGAATGAATTTTCATTTCGCCTATAGTGCAATGATTCAAGTTTTACTCGATTTCCGTATTCACTTTATACTTAGGTATCGTTAGATAAGAACCGAATCAGGATCTGACTGATTTCGACTGGACGATTTCAAAACTGTACAAATGTGTTTTCTGCACATACGGAGAGTTGTTAAATGTTCGGATAAATGTAAGAATTCCGTTTTCAACGTAAGAACGAGCCAAAACGGGCAATTTCGATTATAGTAGAAACGGGTTTGGGCTGACCATGAGACAACCTTTCAAATTCTCTTTTTCAAACTCTTTTTATACTCAAATAATGATACTAATAATAATAATAATAATAATAATAATAATAATAATAATAATAATAATAATAATAATAATAATAATAATAATAATAATAATAATAATAATAGTGATAATAATACTGACGTAATGAATCTATCCAATCTTTAAAAAAACTTTACCATATTTGACCTGCTTCTATGATTAAGATACAGTTGTTAGTCAACTGACCGTGGACTAATCACCAGCGACCATAAAAGCCTCGTATTATCAATCGTTATGAACCTCAGTTCATCCATTCTGACGATATCATAATTTTTATTTTCTTATATAATTTATAATAAAATTATAAAACATAGACTTCAGAGCGTCGAGATCTCGTGGAAACTCAATCTTTCATTTTCGAGGTGATTGGAATAATTTCCTTTTCTAATACCCGTCACTTTTTTTACCATCATTTGTAGGAAAGCGGAACGTACATATAATTCTCAGCTCGTGTATTGATGCAAGAAAATAGTCAAGGGAAAACAGTATCAATGAGGTTGAGTCAAGGTGCGAGGTGGCCTATGCACTTCCAGAAAATCCCCGATATTTTACGGTGACACGGATATACCTGCTTATAGGTGCGAATTTGAACGATTTTCTTGCTATTGGAAAGAATATCTGAATTCAGTCAAGAGTACTGGGGAAGATAAGGTAAGTATATCAAGTTATTGACCCTACTTTTTTTCCGAAATTATAAATCAACGGCACAAATTGCGAACTTCCTAATTACTAAAACAAATTGCTAAAGAGCTAGACGCTAGAAATTTGTTTTCTCGTAATTCAAGGACCAAGCGTCAAACGGATACAACCAAAAAAGGTCAATAACTGGTAGACTCACCTCGATGACGTTTTGGCCTAGATGTAATTCGATGTCAACATAGCTGCACTTTAGTCGTCTTAACGATCATTCGATTCGTCAAATTACCGTCTATCTAGAGGCTCCCCTATCAGCCACGAGTAATCCTCGTCGTTGAAAACTTTTGTAATTAACAGTGATAATTTTGTGCGGTAAAACTACTTCAAAAGAGGCAAAAAATTCGACGGTCACGTGTAAAGTAACGCACAATCTATATTTCATTTTTAACCGACAACGAGATGAGAAACAATCGAATTATTTATCACGCAAGAAACGATCAACGTAGGACATAATAATCGAATTTCAAACCGCGATGGCGATGGTGTTTAACCGGCGTTGCAGCAGTTTCGAATTACCTTCGAAGGTATCAGATCTCATAGAGCACACCTCTCGGCTGCACCTCGTGCACAGTTTCGGCTTTTGACGTAGCTTAAGAAGGCGCTTGAAAAAAGCTCGGTAAGCTGGTTCCAGCTGAGTTCAAAATCGTTCCGAAATTGAAACCTTTTATTTGCACACTGCACGGAGCTCGGTAACCGATACAATCATCGACTAACTTCCGACGGCGCTTAGTTTTATTCTCACTTTTTTCATGCAAAACCGCAGGTGAAAACATAAGAACAAATAGCCGCGATATCGGTCGTCGGTTACGAAATAGACACACGAGAGTCGCTGAACTGGCCGCAAATATTTTTTTCGCGTCGTTCAAGTTTCAGTGTCAACTGCGCAGTAAGTTGCACGTGATGCCTGGATCGCGATACATTCGCTAAACACGTAAGATCCGCTAAATTATATTCATTGTAACGCATAAGCGTCCGTTGATATTTGAAAAATGTTATTTCAGGCGGACATTCTTACCGAATTAACCTGTTGATCGCGTTCGTTAGGTAATGGTATTTGTTTTTTTTTTCTTAAATCAGAAAAAACAGACAATAGTATAAGTTATCGAAATTATACCCGGAGAAATTTTCAATCACGCAAAAGTGCAGGACCCGTATCGTGTCTAGCATCAACAGGTTCCTCGGTTTGCGAGTTGTTGATACTTTATTTCTTTTTATAAAGACAGTCGATAAGGACTTTGAATTAAATTTGTTTCTTTTTTACAGGAGGCAAGAATATTATTTAAAATTGATGATATTTGACGTACTGATATATTATGACGTACTGATATATTATACCAATAACTACTTGTAATATACGTGTAATCACGCGATTGACGCAAATCTGACGTAATACCGGAATGGCCGATCATTCGATTTTAAACAAGTTTCACGTGTTAAAATCTGTTTGAATTCGGGGCCAAAAGCTTGAGAGATTCGGTACCCGAAACGAAATTGAAGCGATACTCACAAGAAAGTGTAAGGCCCGAGTTGAACGAAGCTCGGCTTCTTCCCCGGAGTCCTGATTTCCTCGGGATTCGTCCAATTGAAGAAATAAATCTCCAAGTGCAAGGGTATCGTCGTTGAATTATTCCAGACGTCGAAGCTCGTCGACGTCGGCGACAATGACAACTCCTGAAGATGATGGAAAACGAGAATTTTCACAATGATATTCGTACGATTTTCGTCAAGTGCCTGCAAACAGCTCTTAAAATGCAACGTGAAAAGCTTTTAACAAAAAAAAAAAAAAAAAGAAAAGTTAAAAACAAGCAAGAAAATGCAGACAGCAAATCGTTGACTGACAAGCATTCACACGAGCGTATATTCAAATTTCGTTTCTCTTATGGCAGCGTTTAATTGGAGATTTAATTGCATTAGATTTCTCGAAGCGCGTTTAATCAACGAGTCGCACGGATTCTACCGTATGGATTTTCGCCGACAGACTCGACGGACAAATCTGCCGTAAACGTGAAACGTGCAAGCGTGCGGACGACGTAATTTATTTCGCAAAGAGTTACGTCACCGTAAAGGCTTAGAGCAGGATGGATGGGGTAAAGGGAATTCGATAAACAGGGGTTACATAAGAAATGCGATGAGTTTTTCATGCCAGCATTGTAATCTTGTCGCATATATGTATATGCACGATGTACCGGCACTGTTATAGGTGATAACAAACGATTAAAATAGAAACTAATATCGACAAGCATAAGCCATGCGGACAAGATAAATACAGGTATTTCCAACGCGCAAATTTTGTGTCAGGCTTCATAGATTTTTACTTTCGATAAAGAGTCCTTGATGTTATCTCCGTTCAAAACACGTAACGTGTAATATTATTTATATTACGTAAAGAGTGACCGTGCCTAAATTTTAATACTCATCGGCGAAACGATTCGAACATAAAATCACGACGTATGGATCTATAAATACAGGAACACGATGATTGCTGTGAATCGAATCGGAATTCCATGATCAACAAGAATTAATCAATGGTTGAAGTTTTAAATTGAACAGCATTCGTCAGACTCCTGGAAATTAACCATATTTTTTGTACCGTAAACTTGTTTCCTTCAAGTCGAGGTAGGCATGCTTCTCTTGAAATATGCGCAATATTTCAAAAGATACGATAACTGTTAAACATGCAAACTTCGTAAAGTTTTTGCAAATTTTACGCTGACCGTGCAGATTTGGAAATCATATCGATCATTTTATAATGGGAAACTCCAACGAGCTCAAAGAATTTTCGTAACCTTTTAGGACTAAGCTCAGAACCAATTTTCACGTGAGCAATATTTTCAACGCAACGAAATCAATAGCGGCATTGAAACGTTTCTCGCATCATGTCCGAAAGACTTCGCATCTAATTCGCGCTAGCGGGTATTCGTATTGATAGATCAAGATGTAACCAAAATGTGAAAAAAATTGTGAAAAGACGAGAGCAAAGAAAGCGACACTTGCTTGGATCGTCATTGCGAATAGACCCAACTTTTCAATTTTTCATCTACCGTTACATAAGTAAATAGACATTGAAGCATCATTATCGCTACAGTACCATACCTTTAATACAAAGTAGGGAAGACTGGAGCATGTGAAAAATTCGATAAATTACATACATGTATTGGTTTTACCCAATTGTTTGTAAGTCGTGTAATACATATTATTGGCGTTCTACTTCATCGTACGTGTAATTCCTGTGTTACGAAACGAGCGTCGTGTCTGTAATTTGGTAAAAATGGAAAAAGGGGGGCATGCATACCTTGCTCAGAAGTCGAAGGAACACGACGGGCCAGAAGAAACAGAGCAGAGCGCCAAGGGAGAGAAGAAGCGTTCCGAATATCGCCAAGGTGAGAGGTCTGATCCTGGAGGGCGTCATGGCTGCAATCCCAGGGTCCCCGACTTCCTTCGAATCCTTCGGCTCGATGGCATCTGCGAGTGTCCGATGAGATGGCCCAGCTTGCGTGCGTCTCGGTGTCGCGTCGCAGGGTCGAATCCAGTTTCAGTTCCCGACTCGGAGACCCTGCTGGCTTTGCTCCCACTACCAGATAAGCCGGAGCTTTGATTACTCCCCCTGAGACGCGATTATCGGTTGGTTAATATTCGGCTGGCAGGCGTAGCGCCGGATCATGCGCACCGCCCTCGGCGTCTTGGCTTTGCGGTAATGGCGACAAAAAAAAAAAGAAAACAAAAAAATCGGTTTTCGGTTTTTGCTCCCATTAACGACGCAGAACGATATATCGATTTGTGGGATTGACGTAGGGATTTATATTTAAATGAATAAATTTCGATTATATACTTCGAATAACAATAAAAACCTTCATTTGCTAGTCTTAAAGTTTGCGCATGTCTTTTTTAGGTTGACAAACAAGTCTTGATGTTTCTTTCGGTGGATAGTATTTAAGCAGCGATTAGCAGCAGGCTGAAATAAAAAACATACTTCATCTAATAAAACTAGTTTGTATTTTATTAGTTACGTCGAAGAAAGTAAAATTTCACATCTAGTTATCGTTGTCTTGATTACCGCGTGCCTATTTGATATAATTATTGAAAGTTAAATGAATATTTTTGCTTGTAATGGAAAAATATTTTCAATCGAACTGTGAATTATAAAAAAAAAAAACTTTTCCGCCATTAAGACCACGTACGTAGGTGATGAAATTCACAAAATTTTGGTTTCAAATGCACCGTTTCAAAAGAAAAAAAAAAAAAAACCCCGAAATAATCGATTAATCGACTTGTTTTGACCAATTTAATCGAGTCGTGTTCGATACATTTTTTTTTAGACTCAATCAATCGATGCCATCGCTACAGTTTATCGGAATTCGTGTATGCATGTACACTGTCCGACGGCCGCATCTGGTTGTGTAATTCCTTAATGAATAATTATTGTTCATAAGTGGATGCCGTCCTGCGGCTGACTTGACAGGCGAACGTTATCTTTCGTGGTACTCCGAAAACGCTTATTAAGTATCCCTGAGTATCCGACAACTCGATCATCGTGTGCCTGCCTTTTTCAAATCTTTGAAAGAAAAAATTCACACTTGAACGAATCTTAACGCGATGAAGTTGGACATCCTCAATATTTAACGATCCACAAGTTCAGGAAAACGTGGATTACGTACCTTTTTTGTCTCCTGAGATTCGAACCTTGGAGGTGAATTATTTGAAATTTTGTATATAATTATACCAGTTGGACAAATGACGAACAAGTACAAGAAATTTGTTATAAGCTTGAAGCGAGTAAATTACAAGAACTTTTCATAACTAACGTGCAAACACAACTGCAAGCTCTTTGATTTTCCAAAGTTTCACACAATCTTGTTACTCACTAGAGGAAAGTAGCCGGGAAAATAGTTGTTTTTTTTTCGATACTTTTCATCGCCATGAAAGCGAAAAAGTTTGTCGGTTTGTCGGACAAGCTTCCGGAATGATCTCGAAAACGGTTGGACGAAAAATCTGAAACTGACGGGAGTTGAAAAATTGACAAACACAAAAATTTACGACAAATTTTTGAAATATTTTGTTCATAAAAAGCAATTAATGAGGAAACATTAAAGGTTTGGCGGTAGAACATTAAAAATAGATGAATTTCCAATTTTTCATGCCCATCATTTCGTTGTAAAGCCGTCCCAGTTTCAAATTTTTCCATCGAGCCGTTTCAGAGATCATCACAGGAGTTTGTCAAGGAAATTAATGAAAATCATTTTCGACCGAAAGCAATACTTTTTTTTATATCACGAAAGATGATGTAAAGTAAAACGTGCCGTGAGGTACGATTTGTTTACCCACAATCGGACTGGATACCGCGACATCAAATCAAGCGATAATTATGACTAAGTAAAGAATGCAGAACCGATGATAAACGCGAAAAATATGCGGGGATGATTTATGAAAATAAGAAATACACGAAAGCCCGAATCCAATGCAAATATCGCAATTACAGAAATTCAAGAGGACACGATTGATCTCTGCAAGTTCGTATAAGTTTGTCTTCGGGGTTATCTGAGAATGGTAATGTTGCTATTTCGGAACCTGTATTGAAAGAAAGAAAGAGAAAAAAAAAAAAAACATCCACCTTTCGCGTACGCAATTATATTTACAATTACGAAATTATATAATTAAGGATTACATCTTATCTGCGTTTCGCGATCTTTTCGAACTCGCGACGACGAGAATTTAACATTTTGAAGTTAGTAACGGTACTGCGTAACGATTGACCTTGAGGAAGAACCGTTATTTCGCGATTTTAAAAATGTTGAGATTCGGTAAATCGTGATAGAACAAGACACACTCGTATTTTGAAATCTAATTATCTGCAAGGGGATTGAAAATTGGAAATAAGTGAATTTCTTTCCAATGCTTTGCTGTGATAACGTTACCAGTTTCATACTCGTGAATTTTCATGGTAATTTTTAATGTCCTTACTTTATTGAAAAAGAAGTCGCGTGTAAATGACAAAGCTTATCACAATGCGTTACAATTATTGCGACCAATCGTCATTCCTTACATAATTTTGGGAGAATTTATTGTTTTTTACGACAATTGTCTCAGTCATTTGGACAGGAGGACTGAAACAATCGCAGCAATTGCTTTATGCGATTAATAATCCAGCAGCAATGCCTCGATGCTCGATGTTTGTTAAGGGTTTGACTGGCTACACATTCTCAACCAAATCTGAGTCTTCTTGATAATATTGAATACTTTGTGATTAGATCAAATCGGAAAAAATCAACCGCTATAAAGACGATGAGAAAATTAAATTTGAATAATAACATTGCCCAAAATCTATCAACAAATTGTTTAACAAATTTTTAGGAAATGATTTTTCTGAAAAATGTGAATTTTTAAAGAATTTTACTTATTGCTGTGATACTTCCCGGTTTCAAAAAATTTTAATTTTGAAAAATGGAGGAAAAATCGTGAATTTTGAGCACGATTTCGTAAAAACGTTTTAATGGAAATTTCAAAGTAATGAGAAAATTCTCTAAAAATTTATATACATTCAGGAATATCAACGCATACATTTCAGCTGACGTTGTTAAACAATGTTTTGGACATCATTATTACTCAAATTCAATATTCATATCGTCTTTATTCTGGTTGAATTTTTTCCGATATTCATCTTATAATAAAGTTCATCAATATTGTCGACGAGATTCACTTTTGGTTGAGAATGTACATATAGCCAGCATATCCTTAACAAGTTCATAAATTTCCTGCTCGTATATATTTTCAGCCAATGCATGGAAAACCCGAAATAAATAAGATACATATACCTAGATGTTCAGCTATGTCCGAGTAAAAAATTAATCGAACTATGATGAACGAATTCAGGAAAGGCACTTTCTTGATTGAGACCAAACTAAGGAGAATAAAGGCTATCTTCGACCATCGTACAATTAAAAATTTGTTAATAATATTTGACCCGATATCATCCCTCATCTACGCGACAAGAAGATCTTCCTGCGTTTCGTTTACGCGCAATAGAACGGAAAATTTTTCAATTGTGTTATTCTACCGATAAATCATGCAACAAACGTCGGAATAATTCTATACCCAATGACCATCGCGATGAAAAAAAAAAAGAAAAAACACACACACACACACACACACACACACGCAACAAACAGTAATCTAAGAGTGAGGTACGATAGAAAAAAAGAACACACGTCCTATCAAGGCAAACAAGACTGAAGTAGTAACTGATACGGTGGCATGACGCTGGTGAAAATAAAGAAAAGGAAACCCGGCGATGAAAGAAATGGTATGGAAAGAAGTTGGGGATGAACGTTTCGTCATAATCATGAAACACCAAGCAAACCGCCGCACCAGCAATAAAATGACGTTGCATGATGTTTGGTAATTCCATTGGATGTAGATTACACTGCGCGATATGGTGCTAGGATTGAAAACGAACAGGCTTACCGCTATTTGTTCGTTATCACACTTTATGATCAGTATCGAATAGAATATTCCAATTATTGGGAAAACTATTGTTTGCATTATTACCTACGTGGAAAGTGAATCGAGAATATCTCTGCACTTTTACTTATCTTCCAGAATTATTCCCAGCGAGTCAAGTCCCTCTTTAACCCGTCAAAACTCTCGCAGGTCGCGTTAGATTATCTCGCATTATTCTCTACATTCAGACACAACAATTAGCTAATCGTTTTCAGATTCACGGACGACACTCGTTGACATTGGACTGATAAATTGTCACTTCGAGATTTTGACGAAAATTCTTCTTCTTATTGTTTCATATTTTCAACGTAATGGTATTATTGTCGCTCAGTACAGGTTTGTATGTTTAACATCGAATTGACGTCAAATGTCCGACGATAAGTGTCAAATTTAAGAACTTAGTTGTACGAAGTAGCGCAAGGGGTGCGAGACTCGACTCTCATACGTCTCCGCTCTTCGTACAATTTGAAATTCAGAAAAAATAATGTTAACGGCAAAAATTAAGTGAACGGAGCAAAGTATTTGAATAGAAAATTACATACACAACGTGTACATCAATAGTTGAGAAATCCGGCTATGCAATGACGCCATCTTCGTGTAAAAGTGTAAGAAATATGGTTGATTGTTGCTACGATTATTGTATCAACAAATTTCACTTCATCTATATTTGTTCACAAGTATTTCTTCGATACGTTCTACGTATCGGAGATAAATTATTGTCCAGATAAACGGCACATCCGGGTTGCAGCTACTTATGGGTATTTGTACCGATTCGTGAAAATTCATAAAAACGTTATAAAGAGATACCGGCTTGAAATATGAGACAGTAAACCCATCTGACTCTCATATCAATAAACGTACCGCTAAACCAGGGCAACAATTACAAGACGACAAGACATAAATCACGATACGGTGAAAACCAAAATGTCCGACATTTTCACACGAACAAAGCTATTGAAATATTGCGTAGGAAATATTCCAGAAAAATATCATCGGCTTACTTCCGGGCACTTTAGGTTTAAAACGGTGACAAATATCGGCAACATTTTTTCAAAAGTATATAAGATAAGGTACAACAATTCATATTGAACAAAAAGTTACGCAAATATCCTTGTTTATGTCTATCTCGGAAAAATAATATAAAATAAAGTGAAGCTACAATTGTGAGTTTTTTTCAAGTGCCAACTGTCTTTGAAAATTAACGATTCTAAATTCCGTATTTTAGCAAGATTTAGTGTCAGAGGAAGAGTCAATAAAAATTGTGCAAGTTAATACCTTCTGTTTCAATTCCAACCTTTCTCTTGCAAGTTCCAAACTCGAAATTCTCTGAAATCGAATATTGTAATCGGTAAAACGGCGCCGAAATTCTACCTCGAAACGATGTACAGAGTGTGAAATTTTCAAGGAATAGTGACGTTTCAACAACGGCCAAAAAACTAACTCAAGATTGACTGAAGAAATTAGCTTGGTATAAACAAGGAAATAGCAAGCACCAAAAAATTACACTCGAATAATCCAAATGTAAATTGTCCCGTAAAATTACCTTGTCACGAATCGTCGATAAACGAATATTCCCCATATAATTGTCACCTCAATTTATACCGACGTCCTGGAGATTAGCGGTTCAGAAATTCAATTTATACACAATAAATTTCAAGCGAAAGGTGCACTACGGTTAATTTATCCAAACGCATTCACTCGGACTTCAATCAACCGCGAACAAACTCCGTTGACCATCACAGAGCCACAGCAGACCCAATAAATTCGCGCGTAAAAGTTTATCTGAACCTGTGGCATGTGACCTTAGCGGCGCACTGGCACTTGAAATGGCTAGGAAATTGACAATGACAGGCGGGTGAATTGCTCTCAACAACAGAGAGAATCGTGAATTTTGAACAGCGTGGGAGGAACAAAGAGAAGAAAGGCAAATTAGATGCCCCGCGAGAGTCGGAAACCTCTGAGAGACGCGCGACTGTTGCGCACTTAATGATGTCTGGAGACTGTAAGATCACGTACGTGATCCAGGATTGGTTCACGAATGAAAGAAGTTTCGGTTCACGGACTGGTACCGGTTCTACTCGTGTATTTTTAGTGACAATTCTAATTCTAAATTAACCGTCCTGAAGTGACGGCTAGCCTTAGGCCCTATTCACACTTAACATCAAATGACTGCAGCAGTGCATATTGCCAATAAATATGTCGCGTTTGATCCGAGTATTATTACCGAAGGGTATCGGGCGGAAGATCACGAGGCTGAAGTTGGTAACGTTATTGTAATGATTGACGTCTCGTAATTTTAAGAATATCTGAAATACGGTAAATTATAATAAGGCAAAATGGTAATTCATATTTTCGAAACTTAGCCGCTTCAAAGTCACTGCGAAATTCGAAATGTAGTCAAACAAGGGAGTTCTGCGCGCAGATCCCAATACCAACATCTTACCGACATGCTTAGCCGCTTCACAGCTCAGACACAAACCCTTTTTCCGACGATCGATAAAGTCGACCGGAGTAAGGTTACCCTCGGCTGATAAAAGGGGTTTGTGTCGGAGTTGTGAAACGGCCAAGGATGTCGGTAATATGTCGGTATCGGAATCTGTACGCAGAACCCTCCTTGTATTACCACTTGCAAAATAGTAATTTTTTCCCCCAATGTTTCGTTACAACATCCCCTTTGACTATGAAGAGTATATTCACTTTTTGCAAACATACCTGGTGTTTACCTCGGAATTGAAATGAGAATTCCACGCGTAACAATCGGTTGAAATTAACCGATGATCCATGATGAATTTGCTAAACTACGGATCATTTGCATGAAAAAAATGTATGAAATCGAATTTGCTCTTCGAACTTCAACGGGATGATAAGATCGGAAAGAACTCGAGAACATTACAATGACATTTTAACTTTCATCTTGTATTTGTCACATGTGATCTTTTTTCTGCACGATCCAAATAGGTATAATTCAGACCAATCAGTTAATTGAGTACATACAGATATTTCAAGCCAATTACAGTTGTCAATTAAACACACACTGTTTGCGAGAAATAAAAGTCGTTTAATCTACTAAATGTGCGTTCACGGGCGGCGAAATAAAAGCACATTTAGTCGATTCAGCGGCTTTTTTCTCTCGGTGCAGGATTAACAATGACTCGTCCGCTTTTTGATTAATGTTGACAGATCTTATAGCTCAAATTTGCTGTAGACATTTTAGTCTCTTTCCTAATTTCCCTTCCGTTATTTCATGCATCGATTAGATTTCCGTCGACGTCTTGCAGAGATTTTCGAGTTTACACAACACATTTAAATTTTGGAATAACGCGATCGGCGATAATTCGTTTTCATATACATATAATATTACGATAGATGAAATTGGAAATGGAAATTCACGGCAAATTGGAGGAAACTTTTATCAAGAGTCGTTAGTCAAAAACATTTTTGGGGGTAGAGAACCTTCAATTTGTGCGAATCTTTATACCGCAACTCTTTGAATATTCAAGCTTTAAATGCATTTTTCTTCACTTTTCATTCTTCCTCCTGAAATGAGGATCTAACGAGGCAAATTTTCTCCAACAATGAAAGATGAAATGCATACCTAAGACCTCTACATTTTTTGAAACTCTTCCTGCATGAGAGAAAAATTTCTTGAAATTCCTGTAAACGCCCCCGTAATCTCAAACGCCCAAATCGTTCCTCTTTAAGCAAGATCCGCAGTTCTTTAGCCTCGTGATTTCAGCGTCAGGCATGAATGGATGCGTTAAAAACACATTCGTTAATCCTTGCACCGAGGCATAGTTGCATTTGACCTTTGATGGCGGAGCGAGAACTGCGGAGAAGCAACGCACATGACCTCAGGTTCTGATAGCTTAATTGTCTGACTTTTTCATTTCTCATTCCGTTCACAGAGCGCATCTTTCAGTGTAGATATGCAATCGGGACTTACACTTGCAGGCACGCATGGAAGCCCAATCACCTTTGTGAATAATACAGAGTTATAAATAATGCATTCAATTTTTTAATGCAATGGCATTTCCATCAATCATTAATTTTCATTCTGATCCCATTTTTTGAAAAATTACATTCTTCAGGGGATGTAGCGGAAAAACATGGGGTCTGAAAGTAAAATTTTATTCAAGCAAAATACTCAGTTCGGTTCGAAGTATTATAAACAAAAATTGTGAAACAATTCACAACCCCCTCAAAGGTGATTTTTTTCTTCCTAAAGTAAGAAAAAAAATTAAATTTTCGTCAAGTGTTAATTACTGTTTCGAAACTATTAATTGCTCATCACTTCTGTGAAGTCACGAATAATTTAATCAAATTCAAGAGAATTTTACTCGTCATTTTGTTCAATGTTGCAAAGAAAAAATAAAAAATTACATTACAGGCACCAATGTATGAAACAACGGATTAAAATCAAGAAAACTTTGATCGTTTATAAGAAAGAAGAAACTATTCGCGGCTTTGTGGAAGCGATGAGACATTTCTTCGCGCCGGTTAAAGTTTCTCAAAGTCAAATAAAACTAACTGATTTCGTATCATCAAAGACACACGGTCAGTGATTTTTTTTTTCTTTTTTCTTGTATTAACTTTCTCAGAAGTGCTATAACTCGATAAACATATGCAGAACTGCGATGAGAGAGAATTAATTATACGTTTAATTACGAGCTGGTAATTACATTTCCGCGCAATGATTGCTTAGTTAAATACGTAAACAAAAGCGGGCGATGACTTGAAATAATATTTATTTTTGTGCAAATTATCTCGCATTTGAGCTGCCCAATGCAGAATATGTGAAAAATTTGACCTCGATTACAAATTATCAGGTTGAATGAATACAGGTTATTAATTATAAGCCTCGGTTTATAAGTTATCAGGTCTACTAAATACATGGATATTATTATGCATGCACAGAAAGAGCACACGATACTCGAACGAACGGGCGTTGTTCTTAACGTCCGTATAACCAGATCTCACAACTGCACAAGTGAAATAATAGTAATTAACCAGTTATCAAATTGGCAAGACAATCGTCTTCAGCGAATAAAGCCTTGAAACATGCGCGTCTCGTCAACCTTCGACAAATTCCGGACAGTCACGAAGTTAATAGTTAAAAATCCAGTCTGACAATCATAAATCAGTGTCGAAAATGCAACGTTCTTAGGTGATTATTTATACTTTATACCTGCAATCATTAAAGAGTCCGTATAAAAAGGGTGTAAAAAACTAGTACATGTTCTTTCATGTAATACGTGACGTCAAAGGGATTTTTATAAATTTCTCTATAGTCTTTTACAGCAGCTGCACAGCGCATAACGAAGTACAATAATTGTATGCAAGAAAAAGCTTAGAGATCACAGATCCCAGGATACAATCATAAATAAAAGGTAACGCGATAACATGAAATTATGAAACGTACCATGATGACGATTCCGTCATGCATTGTAATCAATACTAAATACAACAGTCGATAAATAAGAAACATTAATTGATCTAAACAAGACTATAAAACGAATTCATCGATATTTGTTACATTGAATATTTATATGCCCGAAAATGAACTACCAGCAATCATAATTTCTATGGGATAAATAACACTGTGCAACAGTAAAAAAAATTTCACCGATATCTCGAACAGTTATTCACATTAGATGTACCTAGCAAACAGATGAAAACAAAATTATATTTAGATACGACCTCTTAATACATGCTCAAAACATAGAAAGGTCAAGTTTTACTTTGTGAACTCTTCGCAACACTTGTTTGAGAGTAGTCATAAAGATATATCTGATGCGTACAAAAGTCATCAAAACATTTAGATTACTTATAAATCTACAAAATGCCGCGCATTTGTGTTAATTTTCTTGTCTTATCTGGTCGTGTTTTTTGGTCAATTTACTTCTAAAAATGAAGAAAAGAAAGGCCAATTTCCCCGTTGCTTGAGGAGTGTTGTGAAGCATATTTTTAAATTGTAATCGAAAATCATGACAAATCGTTAAAGAAAAATATGAGTTTTTTATCGAAAAATAAAGTCTTCTGTCGCTTAATTATGTGATTTGAAATAAAATCCCGTGAATGCTTTTCGCCGTGAAACCTGACGTGATGTGACAATTTTATTTATAAACGTCAATGGACTAACATAATTACATTGCTGTAAATCCAATGAAAAAAAAAAAATTAATTAGTTTGTTTTATAGCGTGATCGTTAATGCAATTTACGTAAAACTTACGCTCGAAGCCGATTACGCAAAAAAAACGAAGATTAAAAAATATAAAGATTAATAGAGTTGATATGTTAATAATCCTCATAATTGCTATTAATGACCTTATTTTTTGTTCGTTTGTTTTCTGTTTTCTCTCTTTTTGTTCCTCCTCGCGGACTCACGGATATGAGATGTAAATGTTTCGGAGAAATTTTTTTTTCTTACTTTTTCATAACGAATACGTACTTAATTTCGGACTGTAATACCTCGCTAATTGAATCGGTTTGCAATATCACTGTATAAGTAAACACACTGATACGAATTAATAGTTTCGAGCGCAGGTCCTCCAGCACAGAGAAGATTATAGCACTAGCTTATCGCGATCAGCTCTCGACTACCAGCATTGCTCAATCACTGTCTTCTGGATCCCTTCGTGGCAGCACAGATCTTGTTTGAAACTGATTGGCTCCGATGCTTGAGCCAATCAGGTCAGCAAATCAAAGTTACTTTCCAAGTGATTTTCAGTCCCTTTTTTTTTACATAAAATCTTTAAAGTGACTGGCCTCTGTTATACTACCAGCACTTGTTGCAACTTTGTAACTGAGTGTTTCACTACACGAGCACTATATATGCATATAATTAGGGTGGTCCTTATTTGAGGGTAGGTACAATTTTCATAGTGATCTGTTCCGAATCATTAAAAAAAAAATCTGTGTAAAGTTTCAAGCCTCTACCTCAACTGGAACACATTCCTCTGAGCTCCGAAAGTTTTAACTGTAAAATACATCGTTTTTATAACCACTCATTTCGTATAACACATGACTTGGTATAAATTATAAGAGACCGATTTGAAACTTTGCTGCGTATAATAATAGAAAAAAACCATGAAAATATCAAAATTTATTTGTATTTATTTTAATTATTTACCAAAGGAGATATATTATAAAATTAAAAGAAATTTTCAGACTTTGTTGCTATCATTATATGCAACAAATCTGCCAAGTTTCGAATCGGTCTCTTAATTTATGCCACAGTCATACGAAACGAGATAAATGAATTTTAGGTATTTTACAGTTAAAACTTTCGCAGCTTATATGCACGTGTTCCAGTTGCCGTATCTTACGTATTTTACAAATTTTTTTCTAACTATTCGGAACAGATGTGGTGGGGTGTCTCTATTAAAATTTTACAGACCCCCAAATAAGGACATATATATATATATATATATATAAATATGTGTGTGTGTGTGTGTGTGGGGTGGGGGTATGTATACGAGTCAAGACTAAAGGACAAGAATAAAAACACAAGCGTAGCGTTCGATGTGTACAGAAAGATTGAAAGGTAATAACATCGAGGTATGGTATGGAATATCTCGGGCAAAAATTTTGTCGCGATATTTAAGTGAGGTAATATTAGTGACTTAGCAAATGTTTACAGATAATTGAAAGTAATTCAAAATATCATATAATAACATTAAATTGTAACGAATCGTGAGAGAATAAAAGTTGGAACGATAGTTTGAAAATTGAAAAAAACAAATATGTCGAAGTCCATTAATCCTTACACAGCACAACGACATGTCAGCGAACTGATACGACGTGCGGCGTGAATTCTAGGAAGCGATATCGCAGTATGCATTATTGATGATACCCGGTATTTATGCAAATCCGCACCGCGCTCTTGTCCGACGATCGGAATTACACAACCTGCGTAACCCCGCGACCTCGATTATGTCCCTCCCCCCCTCTCGTTCCAATTACCAGCTTCGACTGCTCCACGCGAGAACAAACGCGAGGCGACTCCGCAGCTTCTAGATTTTAACGAATATGAGAATTAATGCGCAAGGTACGTACCTTGACACGTCTTTCGTTCCTCGTCCACCTCGCGAAGCCCCCTAAGTGTTCCCTTCCTGTAAATGCTGTGTGGTAACTTCCCCTCGACGTCGCGACGCCGCCGTCCTGAGCAAATAGCTACATTACGGCACACACGCACACACGCGCGATTTCATAACCGCGTCGATGGTCTTCGACGAAACTTGCAGAGGATCTGTATCACCGTGATCACCGTGTACGTTGACCACGTTCGGTGTAAATCTATGCTCGGCGTGTGTGTTATACACACTATAGATAATTAATTTACCCATTCATGCCAGTCGTACAATAATAATAACACGGGTGAACGCGAATTTTGAGTCTGCGTTATAGATGTCGAATTTTTGTTTCTATCGCGTAAGTAATGGAAGAAAAATAGTTTCATTAGATAAGGTTTGCTTTTTTAGATAACAAAACGATACATGTTACGAATTTTAAGAAAAACTACATATTTTCTCAAACATTTATTGAAAATAATAACTAAACAAACTTCAGTTTCGCATTTAAATCACTTGTATTGAAAAATTTTTATGCGAAATTGAAGTTTGTTTAATTTTTTTTTACAACCAATTTTTGAGAAATTAGGTCATTTTTCTTAATTCCGAAATATCGTTATGGTTTCTACAAAAGCGTACTTTATCCAATAAAACTATTTTTTCTTTTATTATTTACATAGGAGAAATCAAAATTTGAAAAATCGTGTTGACCAGTCATGTTTATCAACGTAGAAAAGCTAAATGCAAACTTTATAAGTAATAAATAAAGATGATGGTTATTATACAATGTATCGAATCAAAATTTATTTATATAAATACCAACTAATAGAAAAAAAATGTTGTTCAATCGATGGACGCCTCGCCCACTGTCTAATAAATATAAATTATTCTTCAATATTTCGAACGTAGGTTTCGTAATTTTGAATTTTACAATATGGTTCGACGATAGTAAATTTCGCAAAGAAGTTTGCAGAGTGTTAATCAAATAATTTTTTCTAGCAGGAGTTGTCATTACGCTATTCGCATTTCAGTGAAACGATATGATTACTACGCAAAGCTAATATTTTCGTACATCTTGATAAACTAGGTTATTCGGTGGCGCTGATTTACGACATGAAAATCGGGAAAATTTGGGGCAAATCGGGCGTCAAAGCTCAAGATGCTAATTTTGGAGAAATTTGTTTGTATCCAAACCATATGAGAAATATCGAAAACAACGAAAAGAAAGTGACATAAATGGAACTGTATAATCGAGTTGGTTTAGATTCAAGTATAAAGTCTAAAGTAGTAATAATGAGAGCGAAAGTGAAATGTTAGAAGAAATCAATGAGCCGTACCAAAACTGACCAGGATAAAGTCAAACTCTGTTAAGAACATGCAACTGAGTGTGAAAATATACGTACATGCAAGCCTGTTGAATTCTAGAAAGGTGGACAACGTTTCAGATTCTCTATGAGTATTAGTTTCGTACGAGTAATATTAATGTATAGAAAAAATGGGTGTTATATTTGTAAATAAATACATATTTTTATTTCAAACATATTTTATCACAATAAAAAATAGTTGACATATGTGCGAATGGCCTACTCTATTAATTCGCCATTCCAAGTCGTGGGAATATCTTTTTACTTGCTTGATTTTTCTCCCCCTTTCGGAGGTTTTCTTCTCTTGTGTCTTCCCACGGAGTATTGAACAGTCAGAATTAAATATAAGTAAGCAATAACGAGTACTGGTATATATTTTAACCTAATGTAACCTAGCAAAGCCCATTAATACGCAAAATTCATACAGATTTTCGACACCATTAGAAGAAAATCATCCGCACGTTCTCACGACTTCAACGATAACGGTACTACAAAAGTAATTGTATTTGGGCAATGGGCAATGTGTAACAAAGTCGGTAAGCTCTATTTTTAAATGATAAAAATGATGTACATAAGTCAACGTAAAAATTTCGAAACTTATTCGATTGACAGTATAACTGATTGATTAGTGTAATAATCAAGGGTTGCCATGTCGAAGAAAAATCTTTTACGTACTAAACTGAACCGGGATGAACACTCGTTCGGGTCAAAAGCTTCGTATTGAACGAGACACCTACAGTAGGTACACTGTTTACTCCTCAGGCACTTGTCTATCACATGGGATGCATTACATAATGCTATTGAAAAGAGTGTTCACTAGGATGGTCCTTAAAAAGGTCATTTTTGAATTGCGGTCGGCTCACCGCGCAAATTGACGCCACATCATTCAAAAATAATTCCCTAATTTCTTCAGATTTTTATCTCAACTTTAACCCGTGCTCCAAGGAGAATGGATTTCCATAGTGAACCCTTTCAGGGTAACATCAAATCTACCAAACAGATTTGGATGAAATTTGGCATAGGGAGGTTTTTTGGATCACTGATTTCGAATCTGAATTTCATCTAAATTCGTTTGGTAAATTTGATGTGCCCCCGAAAGGATTGAATGGAATCCACCCTCTTTGGGGCACAGGCTAGAGTTGAGATAGAAATCTGAAAAAATGATGGAATTATTTTTGAATTATGTGGAGTCAATTTGGGGGTGAAGCCGGTCGAAATTCAAAAATTACCTTTTTAAGGACCACGCTACACGATTCACTCATATGTAATCAACTGATTTATATTTACAATTGGTAAATTTAAACAAAAATTTTTAGGGTCCTAATATCCGGATAAAATTGACCGTCTAATACATATTCAAATTTGTGTAATATCTTAAAGCTCATCATTTCCACAAGTAGGAGCTCAAGCTGCATCGTTCTGAAGTATTGCTTGTTCTCTTCGTGTGTATATTTACCAAAAAGGTGTCTAACATAGTATGTTAAACAATTAAAACTCAAAGATGTTTAATACGCTGTAAAAATGTTTTAACATCACGTTTGCACTGGGTCAGACTTTGACGGATTGTTGGAATCCTCGGCATCTATTAACGACTGATTCTCTTCACTTCGACATCTTCGACAAATACACAAACAGATACCAATGGAAAGTAGCACAAGTCCGATAGCACCTATAATAGTGAACCCCACGTGGCCCAACATAGGAAGCTCGAGCAGCATTTTCATTTGGCTTGCCAGCTCCTCTGATAATTGAGCTTCTTGGCTAAACCACAGCATCGGAATATACGTTTCTGCTGGGATGCCAGTGAGCAATCTGAAAATAAACACACAATAAACACACTCAACTAAAATCAACGACCTACCCAACTTAAGGATTTTATTTATCAATCATCCTTTTTATTATATTCATCTAATCTTATATTAACTAAGGAATATCAAGATGAAGTCTAGTCTATTCGCAAGCCAGAACAAATTTTACTCACGCTATTCCATTTACTGGTTCAACTAGAATATTAATCTGCATCTGCGCTTTGACATTGAGTGGAATTCCCGTGGTCTGAAATATTCGTACACATGTTATACATCGATGAATGTTTTCATAGATGGTAAACCGAACATTGAGAAAATCTTGAATTTAGATTGATGAGCTGCAAGTGAAAAGGGACTGAATGACAGTATAATCAAAACTGTACTTTATGAAGTATCCCCTGTTTCTATTTATCCTCTCAATGAAATCAAAGTAATTTCTATGGTGTAAGGTTGTTATTAAATTTGCATTTGCCAAATACGCACTGGTTCTAGAACCATTTCGAAGTTGTATTTTCCTTCTCTGGGCTCCATTCCGGTTATGGCATTAGCATAGTAATCGTCCGCCTGATAAAAATGTGGCAAGCTAACGTAAGCAGGTGCGCCAAATCTGCACTCTGATACATCCAGCATTCCGCTTGGCTGGCACGGTTCTTTTATACAATAACAGGCTCTGGATGGGACTGTACTACCATTATCGAACGTAGCTCTGTCAGTGATGTATCTGTGCCCTTCGACGTTTAAGATTTTGGTATCATTAGCACGCGACAATACTAGTGATCTGAAATGTCGATCCAATAATGTACGTTTTATCAGATCTTAAATGGTGTGGTAAAATAACTGATAATTCCATTATGACACCCACGTGCAAATGTCTGGGGCAAATATCTCTATGCTTTCGTCACGGTCGACTGGTGGCCATAGTTCCCCAGTCGTCCCCCTTATCATGCTGCATTCTCCACTCCAGAAATCGGTTCTGTTCCTATAATTCCAATTTTCTAATACCCCTAGATTTAACACATCTTCCACGCCAGTATGCATGTTAAACACGCCGTCGTACGTGTCTGAAAGATTACGCTGCGAAATTGAGAAAATGTTTTTTTAAATAAAATTCTTGAATCTATGTAGCACACTAGATTTCCAAACCAAATGCATGGCATAGATTTTTGATATAAAATTGCATACCCCATAGAACCATCCAAACTTTTCGAAAGGAATATTGACACCAGGGATATCCAAAGTGTGAACAAAATCAAGAAATGCGTTGGAATACCCCTCGAACAGAAGTTCTCTTGCAGTCTTGGTGACAAATAAACTCTCTCCATATCTTTCCAACATAAGGTTCACTGCCAAGCGAACGGCGATATTCTCATTTCGTACAAAGTGACCGACTGTCTACACACAAGTAAATAAATTAATGCAACTGCCAGGATTGTAACATGTTCCTGACTTATTGTTGTCATCAAACATTGTCGGTTAATTTTTTTTTCTGATTTTTATCCTTATTCTTCTTATGAGCATGCTAATCTAAAATCTTTTTTCATACATCCTTCTTTTTGTATACTATAGCGCCCCACAGCGCTTTTGCAAAAGATTACCCGGTACACAAATCTTTACCAAACTAAGAATTGCATTCTACAGTAACCTGGAAATAAACTTACCACACCGATAACATTTAAATTTGTTATCTCATCATCAAGACTTCCATTTGACATGGATTCATCGAAATGCCATATCCTCCGCTGTTGGAATGTTATTGTCCCATTATCGTTCCAAGTCTGGTTCACTTTTATATGTTCTTCTCTGTGCATAAAATGAAATATTCAAAATTTTAATCAATTATGATAAGTGAAGCAACCAGTTGAAGTAAGCAGAGATTATTTCGTTCTGGCAGGTCAAAAATTTTTTAGTTATAAATTGAACATAGGTATCTGTACGGTCTGTGCGTTGAGTTACCTAAAAACATAAGGGCCCATTTCCACGAAATTGGGCTTTGTAGTAGCGTTATTAGAGAACTCTTCGGTATTGGTCCAATTGTAAAGGTGTAATTTCAGATACATAGGAATCGGTGTCTCTTTCCACATATCATAACTTGTCGACGTTGGCGTTAATATTAATTCCTAGAATTAAATAATCATCTCATCGATTTAGGTATACGCACTAATTTAAAAAAAAAGACAATTCCAAAGGTATCGAAAATTCGCATAAAAATTCAACAGTAAAGATCAGCAACTCACCTTCAGGAGTATATGATTGAATATCCTCATCCAAGATAATCCAACTACGATACCTCCGATTAGCAATAGTGCCCCGACTACGTACAAAATTATTATCGCTGTTTTGGATGGTCGCATTTTGGCTGGTTTGCTGGAACAAAGAAATTACTAAATAAATTCATGAAATTCATGAAAATGCAACAATCTCTTTGACCTGTAATGACAAAAGCTACGTACTGAATTACGACGAGATACGAAAACACAGTCTCAAATCGTGCCATTGTTATTACAATCTTCAATTAGCACATGACATTTAAAATTAGAAATGTCTCACCGTAATACATTCTGGTTTTTATTGTCATCGGCAGCTCGCCGAGCTCGATAATCCGCTAAAAGAGGAACGGTCGACATCGCAGAATCGTTTTGTTCACTACAAATTTTAATTCCTTCTTGCGTCGGAACTTCGCGTGTTATCATTGATTCTCGTTAGGTTCAAAGTTGGGCAATCGATATCTGATTAAGCGATATTGAATGAGTTTTAACTGCTACATATAGTTTTATTCTGATTCATACTAAAGCTCGCACACGTGACCTATTCTTACAATGGACTTGACACCGTTACTGTATTTTTACGTATCACGGCACTGTAAATCGCGGAGGAAGCTCCTGCCTCTGCATTGACGTGCTGTAAAAGAATACTGATATGATAATCGCATATTGTATCAAAGCGAGGCTCAAGCCTGACCGCAGTTTGACATCAGTTTGGTAAAGGCAGATAGTGCTCAGCTTGAGATAACCAATTTATCCAAATCAACGTGAGTCATACGAACAGCCATAGGTCAACAAATGTGTTTACAATAGTCGAGATAGGCCACCGCTAACGTTTGCTTCTGTTTAAGAGTTCAAGTGTCCGTCCGTAATTCTGTAAATTTCAGCATCTGTCGGTAAGCGAAAACGCTGTAGAGTTTTTCTTGTCGATAAGTAACGCAGTCGGGCCGGCATTACAGATCGCCTACTGATCGGTCATAATTGTATATGTCGCTGGCTTACTACTCAATTTTTTTAGCCATAAGGCTTGCTCTCGTTTATAGAATAGAGTAACTCAATGCTTGCGCTCTGAATTCGAAATTTCAAAACTTCGACTCGAATAGACTCATGTTTAAAAGCTAAATTCAGGCGTTTCCGGAAGAATCAACGTCTCAGGCAAGTGAAGTATGTGTTTGTAAACTGTGTTCATTTCGTTCATGTAGTATACATCTCAATATTCATAATATAATAGATCCGTAACGTGTATCATTGTTTGTCAATATGAATTACCTTAAAGATCGTCAAATATCAAATGAATTCAATCATTTCGAGTAGAATGGAATTTTTTTCCGTAACCGGTTCAGCGTTTTCTACAGGAACGTAAAATAATTCAGTATTCTCCACAGGATCACGTTTACAACAGAATTAAGCTTTACTCCAGATCTCGAGACGAAACTGATTATCACGGTCGTGCATCATAATTGACAATCAGTCGCAAGACTTTGAAATTAATGTTTAACTTTGACATTTAGCTTTTCCAATTATTCAATTGCAACAAATAGTGCTAGATGGTATTAACATTGATGAAAATAAGATTTGTGGCACTGCACAATTAGTTATGTACGTTTAGAATTAATGGACTGAACAATTGTGACGTTATATTACGCTATAGTTACTTTTCTCCAATTAATTACTATTGTTGAAAAAACACGACAACATCTTCGGTGGAATTATTGTGGCATATCAGTTATTTTCAAGTTTGTTTATAAGTTCTTTCATCGGTAAACAATTTCAAAACTTTATCCTATATAAAGTAATTATATCTGATTATAGCGTAAATAGTGACATTGCTGTTTTATCACTCCGGCAAATAGGGTTACTGAATATAATTTGTCTTACGAGCAATTAACGAATTCATCAAAGTATGTCACATTACATAATAACTGATGAAGTTTTCCAGACAAGCTTAGGATGGGCTGATCACTTTTCCTATATCTAGATGATATAGATCCGACTTGTCGAATATAAGTATACCATTCCGCAATAAATCTGCACAATTTTGCAGGCTTGCAATTATTTGAATAACGTAACTTAAATACCGGGTGTCCCATTTTAAACTTACGCCTGATTTATCTCGGAAAATACGACTCCTGTCGAGTATTGAGTATAATGAAACTTTTAGAATTCGAAGGGGGACGTTCAAAAAAGAAATTTATTTTGTTTAAAAATAAAAAATGATGGCGTTAAGATGGCCAAAATTTATCGTTTTAAACGCAAACATGACGTTTGTTTCACCAAAAAATTTGTCAAATCAAAACGAACACCTTTTGAGAGAAAAATTTGACCATTCACGTCCATCTTTGGTGCGCGTGTGCGTGCGGAACACTCACAAGGATTGCGTCTTTGCGGCTCGCTGAATGCTGAATGGGGGAATATTTGAACACCTTTAGAAAGTGTTCAGAGTACACTTAATTACGTGGAGGCTTTGGAGTCTGAAAAGACTGCGGAAGTGACGAGCCGCAGAGACTTAATTAATCCTTGTGAGTGATCCGCACGCACACGCAAACCAAAAATTGTCCTCACCTAAAAATTGTGAACTTGGATGGGAAAATTTTTCCCACAAAAGTTGTTCGTTTTGATTTGACAAATTTTTTGGTGAAAAAAACGTCGTGTTTCCAGTTGAAAAAAAAAACATGTTGGCCATCTTAACGCCGCCATTTTTTATTCTGGAGCAAGATAATGTTGTTTATTTAAACGTCCCCCTTCGAACCCTAAAAGTTTCATTTTACTCAATACTTGATCGGAGTCGTATTTTCCGATGTAAATCAGGTGTGAGATTAAAATGGGACACCCGGTATAACGATGTGAATTTGACGAAAGTAGTAAATAAAATTATGACCAACTGTAATTAGTTCAAACCTGCGTCAAACGTTATATCTGATGTAATCGGATAAAGTGCAGCTCGATGCATCTCTTACCCATTATTTCCTGCAGTTCCTGAGTCTTTAGGTGTTGCTGCCGCAATTCCTGCACGCGCTGATACTTCCGTTGTCATAATCGATGGTTCTTTCGCGATTTCTGAACTACAGCAAATAGAAACTTCACCATATTATACCGTGTCACAAGTGATGATTAATGACGTCACGTTTCATTTGCAAATAATTATTAATCACTGGTATACGTAAACGATCGCGACGTGTCACGATAACTGAGTGTAAGTATATTGATATAAAAACACGTGGAACAAATCGTTTGCATTCAGACTTTCGTCGTTATCAGGCTAAACGCTGCTATTATATAGCCGACGATCGAAATTCATTGAAAACGGCACATAGTTTGTCGAGTATTGTAAAAAATTCACGAAACCGGTATCTAAAACCAACTGACGTCAGTTTTATTGAGTGAAAATTGATTTTCGATACTTTGCTTAATTCGAGTAGGCATTCTAATTATACTCGTAGTATACATATATTTAGAAGAAAAAAGACTTCTCAAAACACGAAAGATGAATTGCAAGCACGATACGAGAACTGAAGAACCGATTGAAGAAAAAAAAAAAGATAGAAGTAGAAAATAGAAATACGGTTAAACGTAAAATAGTCGAATGAAAGGAAACGTTAATTCCAATAGTTCGTAGCAGACATTTAATCATTTCAAATGGCGATTTACTTGCAGCAGAAAAAGTTTATTTTAAATAAGATTTATTACTATTGCGACAATCAGACATTTTTTTGAATCAATGAATTATCTGCTAAGGACTATTGAAACAAATATCATCATGACATTTGTTGGATACAAATATTTCGTTTTTTTTCTCAGTGTATAAAGTCAATGAACCAACGTCACAAAAATTATTGTTATAAATTACAATTTTTTCTAATTAGAAAAGTTCACCGTAGTCCAAAACGAATATTAAAAATAATACTGCATGGAATAGTAGCTTGAGGTGATAAGCAGAAACTACAGATGGAACAAATGTCAGAGATACGTACAGCAATGGAAATTTCCGACCGGCCTGTAAAAGCTGCAGATATGTACTGCGAAACTTGAATTTTGATTATAACTAAAAGAGTTCGCGAACAGCGAATTAGTTCCTTAAAATTGATGAGAGAAAAATGTCATTTTTTGATTCATATGCCGGCTTAAATATATCGTTTCACGAAGAATACCGGTACTGATAGTTTATCATTGAAATCCGTGGACGGTTAAAATGTGAAATGCATTATGCTTAAACATCGACGCCTCTTCACAGAAAATCTGTTATTGCCATTTAAATGCGTGTTCAAAATATTTCGCATTTCACGAACAAAAAGTAAACAAGAACACAATTAGCCACGTATCTATTATCATTAATTATTTCTGCCACTCGAATATTAATAATTCCAATATTTCCGTACTATAATCCCAATACGACCAAATCCTTACGTCCGACATACAGCTCGTATCCTCTGTTGTAGATTCAAGAACACGGGTCATTGCAATAAATACGCGATTCAAGCGTTTAAGTTGTGCAAGTTTGTAAATATTTTCAGTTGTATACCATAATCAGTATGAACAAAACCACCGAACCAGCCGTTGCACAATGAATAATTTTGCTATACAATAATCGTTATTACAAGTTATAATTTATTACAAACCGTAAGCACATATATATATATATATATATATATGTGTACATAGGTATATGTATCGAATCTTGCAATATTGGATTCACGTTTACGATAACCTTGAATGCAAACTAACGAAATCGAAAAGGGTGTACCTATGTATTTGCTGTACATGATCGATCGAATAATAATGAATTACAAACTGGGTTCAGTTTCAATGTACGTCAAATACGTTATCTACAATTACTAATTACGCTTGTATAATGACATTAATTCTTACCGTTTGTGAAGTGAGTCTCTTGTATATTGTGATGTAATAATGCAGCATATTGCTACAATTAACCCTATTCGAAAATGACCGTGTCTCGAATCATGTAATGTTATGAATTGTCAGATATACTAGATCAAGAATCGTTGTATAGACAACCGTGTATGATTTGTGATCTAGTATATTCGATGATTCGTGCTTTTGATAATTCATTACGTAATTTTTCTTTTCTTTGTATTCTCGTTTCGAATTTACAAGATAAATCATGTAATAATTAACACGTTGATTTCCGTCATAACGTTTTACGATTTATCATACATGAACATACTCGACCAGGAAGCTTTTACAGATATATTATAATCTTACGACCATGAATACATTATCTTATTACGATTTGCCTTACTTGACGGAAGATCCGAAAATATTGTTATTTGTGTTGATCGTCCGCAACTCGACTGACCCCTTCTCGGCCAGCGCCATTACTTACAATGAAATTTTTATTGCTGATACACCAAATTTGCTTTATTATCGATCCTCGGATAAAGTCAGATTGGTTATTTTGAGTTGCATAATACGCCGGGATTGTAATTATCTATTTGCGATGAGACTTTTTCAGTAACTGCCGCTGCGCCGCCCGATAACATCAACACGAGCAAATTTTTTGATGTATCACATGTCTGCAGTGCGGCTAAGCCTCACAGCGTCGGCTGATCTCTGTTATTCTTGCCGTGTGATTGTGAGTTTAAATAAATTATGGCAGAACGGGGGTTTAGTCGTAAAAATACACTTTCTCATCTAGATCATCAAATATCGAGAACTAGTCTTCGGCTTGGTTCAGTCTCAAGACGTTCCTATTCAGAAAATCGGTTTCGTTTTCGATAACTGGACACTTTCAACTACAAAGAAGACCGTGTCATACGCGTATAAAGGCCGTCAACATCACCGCGCGAGTGAAAACAAAAGAATCGATATACGTCATATTTCCGCAAGGCGGATATTGTCAAACAGTCAAGAGTTTCGTTTCATCCTTCGTAAACACGGCACGTACGCAAGCAAGTATTCACTCTTCGGTGAAACGTACACGCATCGACTGCTGGGATTCCAAAATAAAGATCCGCTTCTGGTTCAATCTATATTATTCTTCCCTTTCTTCCTCCCCGTCGTTCGAGGTGTAACGTAGATGCATGTATGCAGTGTATAATATTAAAGTCACCCGATAAGACGGTCACCATAATCGACAACAACGACGATCCTCAGCTACAAAAAACTGGGTGAACGGAGATATACGACCGATCTTGACGGAGAATTACTACTTCCACATGATTTCACGATCTCATGCCGCTCAAAGTCCGCAGACGATCTGCCTTCTTATTACGCTCTCTCGTTTCATTTGCATTCTCGTAGCGTTACAAGTTTGGCGACTAATCGCGGCTTGAACACGACCTAACGATGTTAAGTATCCCTGGTCAATTCATGAGATAGAGATGCGTGTATCACAGATGTACGCGTTATCAACTATACTCATCATCAGTCTTTAGGCTCGTCATTCCGTATCTACCGCACGCCCTCGTTTTCCGGCCCTGCCTATCGATCGTTTTTTTCCTCTCTTTCTTCGTATCTTATTCGAAGTGAGTACCCTGGTGAAAATAATTTTATAAATTCGTACGAAAATTTTTACCAACTTTTAAGGAAATTTCTTTGCAACGGTGTAGGATTTGGAACGACTCGTAGTTTTGAGCTCAGATTTCGTAACGATTCTTAGTTTTTCGTACTTTTTACAAAAGCACGAATTTTTTTGTAAATCTAAGTTCAAAAACTGCGAGTCGTTTGAAATCCTACACTTTTGCATAGTAATTTTCGTAAAAGTTGGTAGAAATTTTCATAGAATTATTTTCACCAGCTTACATATTACGCTGTGTGAAAAACTTTTGTACCTATGCTCGATACTTGGTTGGGAAATTGATTTCAACAATTTCTCGAAGGTTTCGGAGCACGTCGTCTCGAAATTAAAATATGTTTAATGAATCACGTTGCTGTCATTGAGAGTGACTCGAGTATCACGCGATCGTGACTAATTAACTCCGACATTGTGCAGAAAAAAATTAACGCATCTAATACATCGGTCGTTGGCCGATATTGTTATACTTTGTGAAGTCAAGGAGATGGTCTTGAAGGTTAATCATCGTAACCCTGATTAAATTTCAATCCATATACAATGCATGTGAAAACCTTCGACAAATTGAGAACTTATGTATATAATGAGTTTTTAATCGATAATTATAATCACTTTTCCTATGAAATCGATACTTGGACATCGGCGCATCTTTCGATCCATTTCAATGTCAAGAAATTAAGCATCAGATACGGATAAAAATACAGATATATATCACTTGCGTTAAAACATTTTTACAATTAGAACATTTTATTTATAGTCCTTCCGTATTAGATATCGAGCTCTTGTAGCGTATAAACATTATGTTAAAATGAACACGTCGAAATTACTTTCACCCGTTTATGCAGACGACGTCGTTTATACGGATAATTAATACGTTTACTTCGCAATATTTTTTCAATCGTTTCCCGAACGACATTCGCCACAAGTAGCAACTTCTATCATCAGAAAATTGTTATACCAATTCAAATTGTTTTGTGTTGATGAAAAATTTATATCGATCGTTTCTCAGCCGCGCAGCGAAGTGAAAGCTGTATCATTGCGACACATACATACATGTGAATAGGTACGTATTATTTTATGCGTATGTGGCAGAAACTGTGATGTTATAATTCACAGCGAAACGGAAAAGTGAAAAGTTTCACATCGAATGATCTTCAACGCAATAACTAGAAAATTCCCATACGTGTAAACGCTGCAAGCGTAAGGCATCCAGCGTGTTATTTGTCGTGAATGTTACGACTCTCGCGGTGAAATAATTGACAAGAAAAAAACGCGGTTTTTTTAATTTACTGCACCGTCGAGAACTGGATAAATATACAGTGATAAAAAAAAAAAAAAACTTCAATCAGAAGACACGGAACAGCGCAAGAGCGCGTTTTAACATAACAAGTTCATTATACACAAGCCATAATCGCTTAGATATGATTAAATTGTAATTTATAATGAACCTGCCAAGGAATGGTATACTTTATATTCAACTGTAAGAACCGCTTTTAAAAACTTATCGTTAGTATTATTACAGTCTAATGTCCATCCACCATTATTTTCGATTGTCGATCATTTATTACCTGCGGCGATAGTTGGACCGCGTAAATCTTGAGGGAGGAAACGGTAGCTTCGATTAATCCGAATTACAATTGGACGAGGAAAACCACGGGGAAGCTTTATTGCTGTAGTATAATTATCTACACGTCGTTTTACGGTTTTCGCACACTCGATTTATAAGCACCTCCAAAGGATAGTTGCAAAACAGCGACAAGAGAAATGTATCTGTACACTCGGAAACCGCATCACTGAATGCTTTCGTAGCTCGTAAAAGGAATACGAGAATTAGTGATTTACACTGCTTACGAGCGGGAGAGAGCGTGGAGAGAGTGGGAAGTTGAGGAGGGTGAATTATGTCTGAATAATATCTCAGGACCAAAATCAAACTGCAGTAACTAAAAAAATTTCGTTTCTTCGACACTTCCGTCAAAACTTATGTAGTACCATTTAATACTTTAATTTGAACATATATTCGTAAGTAAACTTTTTTCCAAATGTTACGGTTTTGGTTTCGGCATGCGATATGTATCTATACGGCGATACTTTGATGGGTGATTGACTGCTCGATCTCAGCACGTTCCCGCGTTTATGTAATCAAAAATATAAAAAAACTGTAAACCCAAGAGACTGCAGAAAAAAAAAACAATAATTCAATCAGAACTATGAGTGAAAAAAAAAAACAGAGAAAACAAAGAAAATGAACGCCCAGTTACGAATGTGTTAATATGGCGATTTACAAAAAACGTAAAGAACTTTTTTAAAATACAAAGTTTTGCAGGAATTATGGCTATTACACAGTATCGGAAGCTGTTTAGGGTTTGGTATCTTCTAAATAGTTACACTCTAAATACGAAAACTAATAATTTTTGTGACAAGTGCGCATAAAATAAGGATGTCTTGACGAGCGTAAAACACTAGTGCGTAGAAATTGACTTTTAAGCACTAGTTTCATCAAAATTTTAGTATATTCTATCCACTGCTACTAGACGCAACGGAATAAAATTTGGTAAAAGATAGGTAATCATAGATTTATAACTAAATTTAAAACTGCGAGTTCGGAACTTTGTCATAATTTAATTTACAAACCTAGTTTTGATGCTTGATGCATGGCTATAGTGTTTCACAGCAAAAACTTCATTCATAACTCCTACAAGTGATCGGTTATCGTATAACTTTTATGTAAAATATGAGCGGCGAAAGACTGAGAATCATTAATTTAATAAATACATTTATATCAAAGGAATGATAACAATTTATGCTGACTAGTTTATAAGTTGCGATGTGTCTTATTACTAATCGTGCAATGATCTTTACCTAGACACGGTTGTAGTTTCCGTTTATAGTTATAGCTTATCAACTATTTCGGTGGGATCTCAGGTACTGATAACGGTGGTGAACAAGGCACTATGATAGCGTCAAGGAAACGTCTTTCGGATTAATTAATAGTGGCTATGATCAATTTGTTTTCCGTTTTTTTTCACCCAGAGATTCAGCTACCGAAAAAATTTTCTTCAGACATATTATGGAACGAAACTAAATACTCAATAAGAGAAAATGAATAATATGCAGATATGCTGTTTGTAGTACTTCCATTTCTAATACCAAGTATGAAAAACCTAGGTAATAATCCAAAGACAGTAATATTAACTGATCGGATAGAAAAGTTCCCCCGCAAATCTTTCAGTCGCACACGAAAAATATGCACGAACTTTAGATATCTATGACCTTGAATTTTCCTCAAATCATCAACGAGCTGCTTGTGCTGTTCATATCTTCCTGAAGTTGAGTACGATCACGAACTCTGGTGCACATCAAGCTGTATTCAAGAACACCGATTCTGACGTTCATCTCCGAGATTTCGTTCTTCATTTTTGTAATCGTTTTTTTGATATTTATCAAGGGAGCTGCAGGAAGAAAGTTGAAAAATTTTTTTACATCCACACTCAACGATCCATAATTAACTAATTCAAATTGTTTAGTATTGAACTGCAATTGTTACTTACTTCCATCTGTCATGCTTGATCCTCTCTCATCCATTTCTCGCTTAACTTGCTCTAATTCGTCAGTTAATTTATTTAGAGTTCTCGTTCTCTCAGTCACTCCACCACTGACGTCTCTGTACTGTTCCTTCACTTTCGACATTTCCTCCTGATCACAGAGACAATGCCAAATGATGAAATTCAGTAAATACCTCTGTAGTCTTTATGGCTTGTGTGAACTTTATCACATTGTCTTAGATCACAGTAAATCCATTTGCTTACTTGCAATGTTTGAAATTCGTTTAGGACAGGCTCCAGTTGTCTGTTTACATACATTTCTCGTGTTTTTATCTTATCCAACGTACTTGCTATGTCGGAATGCAACCTCTCTAATTGGCTCTTTGTATTGCCAAGATTCGCATAAATGTTTGACCGATGTTGTTTCATTTGATCCAAGTGAGCTCTCCAGTCTCGGGAATCTGTAGATGATGAACTTTTTTTATTACGAAAGTTTTATATATTTCTGATACAGAAATTGAAATAAAAAACGTTTAACAACCAGGAAAGGTTTTGAGAAAAACCACGTCGCTATACATGAAATCAATCAATCAATTATTTGAATACTTACCAGTTTTTACAGTTACCTTCAGCTGAGGTAAGACTCTCTCTAATTCGAGTTTCCATTCTTCCATGTCTGTTTTAGACTCAAGGATATTCTCCGGCTTCTGAATGTCAAGCTACAAAATATTGTATTAAAAAAATTAGGATTTTTTTGCATTCAATTTTCCATGCACTTTTATTTTTTTTTAATCATAGCATTTTCGGTGAAATCATTTGAGAGGTAACAGAATGCATTTACAGTTTTTCTGTCGATCATCTAAATTGACGCTAATGTACAAATAAAAATTTGTCAAAGTCTGAATTAGTTTACTAATTACCATATTTTGTCCATATAATTTAGTTATGTCATCTACATGTAAAACGTCATCCTCGTCCTCCTCCTCATACTCAGCCAACATTTCCTCCTCAACTTTTTCCAGTATCAACTCCGCATCGTCATCTTCTATCTCAGGTTCCGGTGTAGGATCTTCTGGGGGTATTTCAACTCTGCATCAATAAAGACACTTGAAATATGCGATCTATTTTCATCCGTAGTGTTTCATGGGAAACCACTTTGGGCTTTCGATTTGGCATGTTGACTATCATTCGTGATAACATTACATAGAATAAATGGAAGCATATAATTTAACATATTTGTGAAATCTGAAAATTACAAAACGAAAGGCAGATCTTTGCAGGTTTGATTTTAAACTAGAGCACCCAAATACAAAATGATTAAGACCATGAATCAATTATTAACAATGCCCTTTGAAATAATAATGTAGGTATCATTCAAGCCTGTTCATTCCTGCTTACTTTTTCCATTTGAAATTGACAACTCTGATAGCCTGATCAGCGAGGCAGTCCAATACATAAATAGCATGCTCGCCAGCGCCCTGCTTTAATTTGTTTGGAGGAAATTCGACGGCAATGTCGATAGCTCTGAGGTGATCAAGAATCATGGATATGGTTGAGTTTGGATCATCGTATTCCTGCGGCTGTTCAAAACTCGTTCCACTTTTCCTTATCAACCAGGCAGCAAGCGAAGTAAACATGTAAAACTGCTCCCCCGAATTGGTCGCAACAACAAAGTAATGCCTGTTGGATTAATATCGCATAGTGAAAAAATCACGCAGGCAAATGAGTAGGATCCTAGTTAGTAAGAGGACCGTACCTGTTTATAGGTTTCATTTTCATATTTTGTACGAATTCAGTGTCGTAATTGAGGATTTTCAACTTATCAATTAAATCCTCCATGCGTACGCTGGGCGCGTAAGCTGCGCTAGGCGCCGTCGCATCTTCAATTACGATCTTTGGTGTTTCCCGAAACATTTTCACCCGTTATCAAAATATGCAGACGTTCCTGATCGTTTTGCTTTAGCCAAGTCCGTGGCGTTATCTGGCTGTCAATAAATGTATGACAGGTAAACAAACTCGCGTCGTTTGAGCAGAGATGACTAGGGAGATCTCCAACGCTCGGCTTTTCGTGATACCAGCTAGGTTGGAGCGTCGACGTGACACCTAGGCGGCCATGCACCGAAGGTGGCCCACAATCGTGCATATATAGATCAGAGATGAGTAGGGAGATCTCCAACGCTTGGCTTTTCGTGAAACCAGCTAGATTGGAGCGTCGACGTGACACCTAGGCGGCCACGCACCGAAGGTGGCCCATTTCCGACCTGACACCTAGCCGGCCATGCACCGAAGGTGGCCCACAATCGTGTATATATAGATACACTCGGTTGCTCGAGCAAGTGGTTGCCAATCGCATCCTTGTCCCCGCTCGCACAGATGTTTCCAGGAATGCAAGAATTGGGATTTTTTTTGTTTCAGTTATGAATGTCAGCGAATAAAAGTATCTCCAGATTTGATAAATCTTGGATTCAATTAGCGAACGCTGAACCAAAATAATTAACCATTCCCAGCCCGAATACTTTTTTTTTTTTTTTATTGATATGAAAATATGTGACGCCTGGTGTTCTCGAATATTTGTACACGCAGTCTATGGAAAAATATACGAAGCCAGCTCGATAACATTTATGCAAAATGTGCAATGGGCAAGTGGTTGGAGGAAATTTTTTTTTTCTCGAACTGAATCTTCCAGAGAACCATCAGCGAATTCCAAGCAAGCTCCATAAACATACCGAGCAAACGCGCGATCACGGACGTAGCTGTGGTGTGGCTGAGTGGATACCACATGAGGATGAATTTTCAATCACAGGTTTTTGCGCGAAGTTTTCCTGTATTTAAGTTAATTACTGCTGCCTTTGCTATAATACTGCATTCAAGTCTTAAACAAAACACTAAAAAACAAGTTAACCACTTAATGTAAAACAAAATGTTAGATTGAGCTTAAAATTTAAGCTGGAGTTACATAAACTAAGATAATTAAAAGTGCAATATTGTAAATATTGAACATTTATTGTTCATCTAAATAAATATGGTTTCCTCCTCAAAAAAAAACAACATGAGGATGGAGTGATGCGGGACACGGGTTCGATTGCAGTTCACTCTTTTTTTTTTTTTTTTAATTCAATCCCGGCTTTTTTTTTTGTATTTTTGGAGAAAAAACAAATCAAAGAAAGAAAATTTCGAGAGCCGGTCGATTTTTTCCTTCTTTTCATTTGGTTTTTTTTTTTACTGAACCCACCTTTTTTGTAGTGGGGGTAACCCAGAAGAGAACAAATAATTGAAACAATAAAATTCCGAGAGCGAATCGATTTGTTCCCCGTTTTTGGCGCCTCTTTTTTGATAAGGAAAAGTTTTGACAGTAATGGAAAATAGAGATTACTTAACACAAATGTATTGTTTTTTAATAATTATTATTTTTAATAATATACGTCTCTGGATTAAATACAGATATCGCAGTATACTCGACGATCGATCCATCGTCCTATACACCAAAAATTGTTAAAGAAGGATTTATTTTAACAACACAGCTATTTTTCGACTATTTTTTTATAGGCTGTGAGTTGTACCCGTGGTACATATCTTCTCCTGAGTATTTGTGAGAATGGTGAGTGCAAATCAGATCCAAGTAGTCTTAAACCAAAATTGGCTTCCGGTTCTTCCAAGAGATAGCGATTCGAGACGTCGACCCAACCCTCCATATCTTGGTCTAAAGGCATCGGGTTTTGGATCGTTTGGACTTTCAGAATTTTAAATCCCATCCGAACGAAAGTGCACATATTCTTAAAATCCAAGAAAGTGAACATGTGTACTAAAGCTAGGAAGGCGCAACAGAAGAGCAGAGCGACATCTCTCCAGGCACTCCAAGATGAAGCTTTGTTTCTACAGCTGAAGAGTTCCTTAATTTCGCAGTTTACTTTATAGATGTAAATAGCCCATATCATCCATATGAAAACGATGAACAACAAAATGTATATTGGACATTTGCACACTATAAACGTGGTCGCTGATATCCAGCAGACTGAAACATTAATAATAATCTATTGAGTACCAGTTTTTTTTCACCACCGATTAGTAAAACAAAATTTCGCGTGTTGACATCGTTGATTTCAAATCATGCTACAATTTAGACTTTATTATCAAAAAGAGCCACATTCAAAACTTCCGGATACTTGATTTTATGGATAAATGCTTATTCGAACCTCAAGAAACTTGAAAATGCTACCCTCTGTATGGAGGATTCCTATAAGGACTATCCGACTTGAGTGAGTCGAATAACTGACATGTTGAACGATAGCGTAAAACCACTAATTTAAACCATGATACAGAGAAAAAATTTAGAGAGTATCATACAGTGTTGATCGTTCGTGACGTCACAACTTTTTCCACAGCCAACACAGAAGGCAAAAATTCAGGCCTGTGCTTCGTACAACAAATGTGATAAAAGTATAAAACTTGAAATTCACATACATTCTGTTTACTTACCAATGCTGATGTAACATTGCAGCCAAATCCGGAAAACATACCATTTATTTAGTACAGCTCTACGAGAACGACCCGAATATATATAAAGATAATAGGCTTGCGAATCCACAGCGACAAATATTAACGCAGTCATTCTGATCCACACTGTAAAATTTAAATAGTTTCCGATAAGTTCAATGTTGTGAAAATAAGATTTCTAATAAAATGTCTCAGCAAACATTTCATGTATTCTGTTGCATCAAACATTATGTAAAATATAGATATGTGACTTGGTAATTTTATGTCTAGTAAATTGTAGAACACAATTCTCATTTATAAGTAGTTAAATATATAAATTATAAGTAATAAAGAATTATACCGTACTTAAATATCCTATCGGTTTGTCCTTCTGGACCATGCCTGCTAGTTGTACAGTCAGCTGTGGTACGTTTTCTATAAACGATGGCATCAGACAGAGTACAGATAGGTTCTCAATCTTTTTCTCGAGTTCCTCATCAAAACTTATACGAGCAGCTTCGTCGATTTTTCCTGACATTTTGGATTTTCTTAACAGTTTCACATTCATTGCGTACCTGAAACGCTTCCAATAATGCCATAGTAACCTCAGATCAAACAGAACGTTAATCATGGCGAAAAGGAAATCTCCTCTTCTACACGAAAATATCTGTTCGTTTTCCTGAAGTGGCACATATCGGGTAAAGTCAATAGCGATTTTCATTAGGTCAAAGCTGCGGGGAACATACTTAATATTCATGCTATGGGAAAATTTATTCACCTTTTCAGTCTGCCGCTGCTTTCGGTGGTTCATCATGGAAGAAATTAGAAGACTTCCGGCTCCCGATAATCCAATGAAGGTCAACGTTATGCAGCCATACGCAATTTCTTGGTCCGTAAAGTAGTCCTTTGCAGACTTAATGTCGGAAAACGTGTCGTATATGTGACAAAAGGGTGAACACATAAAACACAAAAGCCTGAACCATGATATGGACACTTCGACATCGCAGCCTATGTCGCCGTCGCGTGCTTCGGACGGCATCGCACCACACGTGGTATCAGTATTTTTTTTACCGCTTTGATAACTGTCCATCGCATCTGGTAATCGTCGATCTGCCAAATTACAAATTGTCGACATTAAGTAGTTAAACTGTAGTTTGATATAATTTAATGTGAATATTATTTCTTTATAAACGATTACAGGCTGATTGTTTGAAATATGTTGTTCAATTTTGTGCCTTCCGGAATTTCAATTTGCAAACTCGTTGGGATAGAAGTATAAAAAAAATTATTGAATCACTTCAGAACGTTTTGCAGTCAATACTCATGAACATTGACGCGAATTTTAAAAGGCATGAAAAAATTTAACCACCGTACGACCACTCGAAATTTATAATTTTTTATTTACCTTTCACCGGTAAATTTAATGACCAGGTACAAAAACCGTTTATAGAAACCAAAAAAATGGTAACTTTTGATATAACAAAGGAACTTGATGCAAGTATGAACTCACAAAATAATTTAATATGCAACAAACGAACGTTAACTAAAACTTGCATCTCAAATCAGAAAATTTGAAAATCATTTGAAGTCCGAAGACGTGAATATGTATTCTAAATTTAGAATTACAATCATATTGAAGTTAGTCGAGGAAGAACCGTTATTTCGCAATTTTCGAATTGTCTGAAATTCACTAAACCGTAATAAAACAAAACAGACTCATATTTGGAAATCTTAGCTCCTTAAAAATCATTGTAAAATTGGGAATGTAGTGATTTTTTTCCCGTTGTTTGGTCAGAGATGTCTCTGGTTTGGTTACGTTAACGATACTAACTTCAGCCTCGTGAATTACAACGGGCTTCTGCAGGCTTCGCTGCTTACTCATATAACTGCAGGCTGCCGCTATTTTCAAATTTAAGTGATTCCGATAATCAGTCATTTGACCGAATTTGCAAATTATGTCGAGTTGTTTCAAAAATATATATGTTGAGAGGCATAAATCTGACCGACGACGGCCACATGGTGCATTTTAGTCGAACCCATGATTACTTAGTTTTGACGACCGTCTGCTATGTTGAGAAATGGTTTTTTCTTTTCATCTTTTGGTGTTTTGACTGTTATTAATAAATTACGAATCTCTCATTTCGACCTCATTTCCAAAATTGCGCACCTCCAACGCAATATATCATGATATTACTCATTGGTATAATCATGGGTACGTTACAGAAAAAAAGAATTCATCCTGTTGACAAAGTGTGTTTCCTCGAAAAGAGAGGGATCCTCAAAACTTTTTCACGAAGTTCTAGAGTGTTCTAAATACTAACCTTAATAGTGCAAATGAAGCCAAAGATTCCGACCAGCTCGTAATTTGAACCTTTTAAAAACTTACTTTACCTACAACACTTGACAAAACGATAAAAGTGTCGCACCCAACAGTCCCCGCACGAGTGCCAACTGATATACTCGGAGCGGAAGTCCTGTGGGTACCACGTCCTCGTTACGATTAGTACTCTGGCGTAGATTCAGGAGATATGGCTCCTTCTCACATCCCGCTCCGAAGGCTCGTATGGGAGTAATTATTTTTCTGCGGCTTCGAAACAAATCAGATCTTCAATTACTGTTGAAGGTAATTAATAGGTTTAGGTAGATAGGTAAGCAGGTAAGTGAAAGCACACAAGGTTAGCGTACGACTACGTTTAATAAGGTATAGTAAGTGTCGCGTTAAGTTACATAGTGTATGTATATATATATGTGCATGAGTATCAAGTGTAGTACTATTATATGTATGATACTATATTTTATCCCAACACTCCCTCTAAAATATAAGTTCAATTCTTAATCAACATTTTAACTTTTATATGTAACAATAACGAATTAGTAATAATATTAACAAAGTTTAACCAGTCTGATTTTAAGTATTTAGTGTCTTTTCAAGTAAACTAAAATCAAAAATAAACTTTCAAGTAATTAATGTGTAATAATAAACACTTTTAAAGTCACTATTTCTTCTTTGTATTTCTTCTTGTTTATTATCCTAGAATTTCTCCTTCCAACCCAGAATTGATGACGCAGAACTGATGTTTAGGTAATTCTAATGACTTGGTCAGGTAATCAGCGACCATGTCTTCAGAATTTACATGCTGGATCTCAACAATTTTATCCTTGACCTGTTCTCTTATAAAATGATGTTTTACATCAATGTGCTTTGCGTTTTTCTTGTATGATGCAGTCATGGATAAATCGATAGCACTTCTGTTATCTACCTTCATCTGAACTGGTTTGGCTGCTACTTCAGGATCAAATTCATTAATCAACTGCTTAATCCAAATAGCTTTGCTGCACGCTGCTGACAAGGCTTGGTACTCTGCTTGGCATGTTGATGTGGCCACTGTTTTCTGTTTGCTCGTTGACCAAGAAATAGCTGAGCCGTTATAAAAGAATATGTATCCTGTGATAGACTTTCTGTCTCTTACATCATTTGCCCAATCTGCATCACAGTATCCAATTATTGAGTCACTCTTGTCGTTTTTAATTACCAATCCTACTTTCTTAGTAGCGTGTAAATATCTTAGTAAGTGTTTTAAGCTTTCTACATGTATGCGTTTCGGATTTTTATTAAACGAGCTTAAATAACTTGATGCATAGCATATATCTGGTCTTGATGTTTGTCCTAGATATAAAACTGAACCAACTCCCTCAGAATATGGAAAATTTGGCACTTCTGGACTGTTTTCAATTTGTTCTAACTTTAAACTTGTTTCTAAAGGTGTTTTCATTGTACCGCATCCTTCTAAATTAAAGTTAATTATCAAATTCTGAATGTAATTTTTTTGAGTCAATTTGTATCCTTTTTCTTCTTCTAAGTATTCAAATTTGATGTTCAAAAAATGTTTCAATTTTCCCATATCCTTGATCTTCATATTCTTGGTTAATTGATTTACAAAATTGTTCTTTAATTCTTCTGATGAAACTAAGACCATTTGGTCATCCATGTAAATTGCTACGATCAGCCACTCCTTCTTTTCTTCATTTTTATATTGATAAACACACGGATCCACCTCACTCTGCTTCAGTCCCATCTTGACTAATATATTTGTGAGTGTTTCGTGCCATGCCATTGACCCTTGTTTTAAACCGTAGATAGCCTTGTTTAGTTTTAACACTTTATCTTCTTCGCCTGTTTTAACGAATGGTTCAGGCGGCACAGCATAAATTTCTTCTTGTAGTAAGCTTCTTAGAAAAGCTGTTTCTACATCCAGATGATATATAGTGAGATCATATTTTGTAGCTAGCGCTATTAAAAATCTTATTGTTACGTATCTAACTACTGGTGCAAAAGTGTTGAAGTAATCAACGTTGAGCTTTTGCATGAATCCCTTTGCTACTAGCCTTGGCCTGAGTCTAGTTATTTTTCCATTTTCATCTCTTTTTATTTGAAATACCCACCTGAGCTCTATTGGCTCTTTTCCAGGTGGCAAGTTGACCAAAGAAAAAGCTTCATTTTCTTCAAAGCATTTCATTTCATTTTCCATTGACTTGTACCATTCTTCTTTTAGTTCTGAGTCCATTGCTTCTTCCCAACTTTTTGGTTCTACAATGTTTTCTTCACTAAACTGATTTTTCTTCTTCCTTTTTGTGCTTGTGACTACGTAGTCCTTAAATTTCTCTGGTAACTTCTTCTCTCTCACTGGCCTTGCCTTGGGTGTTGCTTGCAATTCTGAGACTGTTGCTCCCTCATTGCCATCATCATTTATATTTAAATTTGAAATAGATTCGTCAATTGATATGTTTTCTTCCAGTACCTCTCTATCTCTTTCAGACTCATTGGTGTTGTTCTCGTGCTCTTCATCTATAGGTAAGTACACTGTTTCTTGCTCCTTGTTTTCTTGTTTTTCACTTTGATCAGTTTGTTCATTCTCTCCTTTGAAATACATCTTATTTTCATCGAATACAACTTCTCTGCTAATAGTCATCTTTTTAGTAGTTGGATCTATCAACCTATAACCCTTTTGGTGTTCAGCGTAACCAACGAACATTTTCTTTGTTGACTTTACATCCCATTTCTTTCTTTTTTCTTTAGGAACTAGAGTCATTGCAACACACCCAAACACTTTCAAGTGTCTCAAGTCTGGTTTTCTGCCAGTCCAGACTTCGAATGGTGTTTTGTCATCCAATGACTTCGATGGTGATCTATTGATCAAATAATTCGCTGTGTTCGATGCTTCAGTCCACAACCACTTTGGAGCATTTGCTTCGTGTAAAATTGTTCTTCCTTTTTCAATGATGGTTCTGTTCTTCCTTTCCGCTATACCGTTTTGCTGAGGTGTGTATGGACATGATGATTCCCAGATGATGCCTTTTGTTTTGAGATATGCTTGAACTTTGTCATCCTTGTACTCTAAGGCGTTGTCTGTTCTTAATTTCTTGATTCTTCTGTTTAACTGATTTTTTACTTTTTCAATGTATTCTTGTAAGAACTTGAAATAATCTGACTTGGCCTTGAGAAAATAAACACTTGTAAACCTGCTATGATCATCTGTAAAAGTAAGCATGTATCTCGCACCACCTAGTGAATTTACCTCCATGGGTCCACACATATCTGAGTGAATCAAGTCCAACAGCTCGCCTGCACGTTCACTCTCCTTAGGAAATGGTAATCTTGCGTGTTTGCCTTTTAAACAGCTTTCACATGGTGAGTCATCTGTGCTGTTTACCTCATAGCCTGTAGCTTGCTTGCTAAGTTTTACCATATCTTGCCTATTGAGATGTGCCAGCCTTCTGTGCCATAGTTTTACAACGTGTACTGGAGTTTTCTTTTCTGCTCTTGCAATGTTAGCACTTTCAGTGTCACTTCTTATGATCTTCCACATGGATCCTACTTTTATAGCTGTAGCTATTACTTTCTTTGTTTTCTTGTTGATGATATCACACTTGTCTTCATCAAACAACGACAAAAATCCAGCAGTGGTGAGTATGTGAACTGAGACTATATTTGATTTTACCGCTGGGACATATAAAACAGTATGGAGTACTACTCGCTTTTGAACTCCTTTGAATGTGAATGTTATCTCTGCTGTACCTTTACCTGTAGCTTCTATCAAGTCATCATTCGCCATTCTTACTTTTACTGGTTTTATATCTTGGTAATTTTGAAGAATGTTTTTGTTTGCAGTCATGTGTTGTGTTGCTCCAGAGTCTAAGTACCAGTCATCATCATTGTGCTTTATGTTTGAATCATGTGCTATCCAAGCTATCGCTTCTTCTTCTGCTTGAGCCAAATTGCTCTTTTCTTCTTTCTTATTCCTGCATTCTTTGGCGTAATGACCATACACGTTACAGTTGAAGCATCTGACTCCTTTCTTTTTGTTCTTGTTAAATTTATTCTTTGGATTGAATTGCTTCTTATATTTTGCGATGAATACTGACTCTGTGTCTTTGCTTGCACTATTAGTTTTCTTTACATCTTGTAAAATCTTGGCTTCTACTACTTCACCTGTTTACTCCTGAGCTTTCTAATCCCATAATCATGGGTTCGTATTTTTCTGGTAGACCTGCTAGTAAGAGTGCTCCGATCCACTCGCTGTCTACTTTGAAGCCTAATTTCTCTAATCTTTGCGCTGTAGAGAATATTTTATGTGTGTAGTCCTCTGTTGTTGAGCAGTTATCTAACTTAATGCTTAACAATTCTCTCAGGAGACCTATTTTCCTGGTCATACCTGCACCTTCATACACACTCTTCAACTTTTCCCACACTGCTTTTGGAGTTTTTAACATATTTATATGTGTGTATGCTTTTGTATCTATTGATCTGACTATCCTAGACATAGCCCTATCCATTTTTAGGGTGTCTCTTGTATATTTTTCATCTTCTAGCACACAGCCCCAAAGATCTTGGTCTTTCAGATACAACTCCATGGCAAAAGACCAGTTTTGATAGTCATCGGAGCTCTTCAACTTTTCTATACCGATCACACTTGACAATTGATCTGTCATCTTTACTTTGGTTTTGTGTGATTTTCCTGCCTGTTCAGTATTATTTTACGCTGTACTACAGCACTCCTCGGTATACCGAAACGGTAAAAAAAAAAAACGCTACCTCTTTGCTGTTGTGCGCCACGCCACGTGTCACTTTGAGGTTAGCTTTTTTGCTTGCTTTGTATGCCGGAGCAAAAAACTTTAACTGAACCTCTTTGACTTTAAATATTACTTTTACCTGTACCTTCCGCAACTGATTAATAACATACTGACCTTCGTGTCAAGCCCATAACCTGAAGGTAATTAATAGGTTTAGGTAGATAGGTAAGCAGGTAAGTGAAAGCACACAAGGTTAGCGTACGACTACGTTTAATAAGGTATAGTAAGTGTGCGCGTTAAGTTACATAGTGTATGTATATATATATGTGCATGAGTATCAAGTGTAGTACTATTATATGTATGATACTATATTTTATCCCAACAACTGTTAAGGTGCCGCTGACCTGGATCTAAAAGTTGTAATTGATCGAAGCGCCCTCTGCGTAAGTTTCCTCGGTTCTAAACCATTCGAAGGTGGTACTCTCCACCGGGGAGTAGCGCAACACAATATTAGACAAAACGCGGTCGGTAAAAGGCCTGAATCTGAGTCGGTAACCATACCACCAGAATTGACCCGAATTTTGCATGCAAATGATGACGTCATGTGTGTAGCGATTGCATCACGACCGAACTGATTATTTTGATAGTTTTACGGTGAATATAGCAAATTCAATTTATTGTTCCGTGAAACACCCTTGAATATGGGACATTCTTTGACGAATCGGAGAGATTTAGATAAAAATCGACCGACACAATTGTGATGTAGCTTAAAATTGTTTCACGGGTTCTATATCGAAAAAATAGGGATACGTATTCGAGGATTTTTTTATTTTACATATTTCGTAACATAGAGGGGATCGAAAATTTGATAATTTGGTGTTTTCTGGCACGGAGAACTCATTTTCAAAAATTCATAACGCCGGCTCTGTTTGAGCTGAAAAGTTCGTTTTTTCAACCCAAAGCTAATAAAATAAATTTTAATGCAACAATTGTTTCATTTACGATTATTCCGAAATTTATATTGTTATAAATAATTAATATGTTTAAATCGATTTTTAGCAATAGCCTTCACCTCGTAGCGAGTTCTCAGCACGACCATCGTATTCTCCATCAATTCAAAATACGTTATGGATGAAAAATTTGACGTAGAATACGATGGTTGTGCTAAGAACTCGCTACGAGGTTGGGGCAATTGTTAAAGATCGGTTAAAACATATTAATTGTTTATAACAGTATGAATTTCGGAATAATCGTTAATGAAAGAATTGTTGTAATAAAATTCATTTCATTAGCTTTGAGATGAAAAAAACGAACTTTCCAGCTCAAATAAAATCGGCGTTATGAATTTTTGAAAGTGAGTCTTCCAAGCCAAAAAACACCAAATTATCAAATTTTCGATCCCCTCAATTTTACGAAATATGTGAAATAAAAAATCCTCGAATACGTATCCCTATTTTTTCGGTATGGAACTCATCAAGAAAAGTTTCAGCTGAATCAAAAATGTGTCGGTCACAAAGGTGTTTGGTTGTAAAAGAATGTCCCATATACATTAGAACATATCGCGCAATATTAATTTTACACAGCACGAAGTATTTTCAAAATGATTTCATAAATATCACCATTCACCATTTGTAAATATTTGGAAATATGTTCGAAAAATACGATTGAAAGAAAACGGGTACGAATCGTTGTGGTCTCGTTTTATGAAGTTACGCCATCGGTCGCCCCCCCCCCCCCCCCCCCCCCTCGCCCAACTCCGTCTCTCCTTGTCGGCAAACTTGAATGGTCATGTTTATTTTCCGTCCGTGCATTACATTGTATTCGATTATTCGTTCAGTCTACGGATAGTGACTGTGCGCGAGAAAAAAAAATCCTTGTGTCGGCAGACGACTGTGGTCGAACATTTTATAATTGCAAAATAAAGAGTATTTCTCATTCTTCTTCAGAGGTTTTCTATGAGGTACATACATGATTATCTCTGGTGAGTATTTATACATATATATATATATATATATATATATATATGTACATTATACAGTTGTATAAAACGTGCACCCCGACTTACGTTTTTTTCGACTTACGCCGTCAATGCCGGAACGACCCATAGCGTAACTTCGGGGTATTACTGTATTGGAATCATTCTGGAATTGTACATCGCTTGTTACACACAACTCTACTGACAATAATGAAATAATTTTATGTTCGAAGCTATTTTACTAGTGAAAAGGGTTTCAAAAAATGATTATATATAATATTGTAACACTTTATTCATGTTACTATGGATATATGAAACAATTGTTGACATCGACGTTGAGGATTATTTTTATACCCTCTGAGATATTAAATGCAAGGAAATAGTATCTGAGATTCGAGGTAACTATGAAGCTGCGGGTTGTGCGAAACAGTTCCTTCTCCCGGTTGATGGGAGTTTCTAACATCCTTTGCGAAGTAATGTAATTCGAACATAGTTCACCACTCCATGAAGATATCCTCGCGGCATGTGACATTGCGTCCGTCTAACGGTTACGACGGATTAACCTGTAAAATATAAGCGTGTTCATTTGGTTGTTTCGCTTTTTCAATGCAGAATCCATAACATGATTAGTACTTGTCGATAAAAATATACTTTGGCAGAGAATTCGTGCTCTCCCCTCCTTATCATATAAAGACACATACAAATACATGGGTCCTCTTCTGTTCTCTTATAACCATGTGTCGGCGCCATCTCACTATACACAAAAATGTTAAAAGTGAATTTATCGAATCGGTCGAATCTGATGAAATGGAATAATGTGATTAAAAATTTTGATCATCTTGAATAATCTGAAAAGTTCAGATAATTCTTTTGAAATTAAGATATTCATTTTTTACGAATCACTCCAAATTTCACCGTGTTCAATATTTTACTACCGATAGCAGATATCTAACGTATGGTCGTTCGGAATGAATATGAATGGGAAATTCCTCGTCAAACCCGACGGATTATTTGTAATCGGAAAGATTTTTTACAGAATGTATAAAATGGTAGAAGCCTCGCCAAAAAATGGTACCATTAAACAATTCGTTCGTTAATAACAATTACAATGTTCAATGTTTCCGGATAAACCAAAGTTTTCTACGAAAGCTTATCCTCTCTGCTCGCGAATGTGCTGTGAATCATTTTTCTACGTCAAATAGAACCGAAGATGAGATATTGATTCTTCAAGTTTACTGCGCGCCCATTTTGCAACAAAATTGAATGACTCGGCGCTTTCGGAAAAAAAAATCGTAGAAATAGGTTTTGACTTTTCATGCTCACATATCACTTCGAGAAAGCTTTCATTGTTTTGGAAAATACGCGGTCATTTTTTGTCGGAATGATATTTCTGACTCAAGAACCTAAATTTCGTCCCAACTGACTTTTTATGGTTTATATGATGAAATAATAACAGTCGTAATATTTATTTTCCTTAAGATTTGAAATTTCTCGCATATTTGCATCGTACTTAGGGTATATGTCAACACGTGTAAATTTCTCCTATTATCGGAAAAGAAAATTACCGTACGATTATAATAATTGAACTCTCCGAGCATTCGAATCTAGGCTCCGATAAAATTGTGGTATTCGCAACGAAGCATTCAGCAATTCTTATGTTCTGCACACTCCTAACGAAAAATCAAAATGATTATATATGAAGAGAACAGAGAAAAGAAAATTTGAAACACGTATACAATTTGGTTACTCAATATTTTGAAAAATGTATAACAGAACGACGATCGAAACAAATGTCAAAAAAACGACGATCTTTCGAACGCCACTCTTTCGAAGCAAACGTAAACAAGACGATTTGTTTTCTACATTTTTTTTCTATACTATGAAAATGCTGGAAGTCCCTCCCCACTCCTCAACGGTGTACATTTTCGTAGAAATACAATGAGCATCATGGGTACAGTGAGAACAATCTGGGGCGAGTGTTTCCATACTTATGAACGGTAGTGTATATTCATTTGAAGAAAAAAACGGCAATTTCTCAAATAATGAATTGAAAAATCTGAAAAAATTCACGCAGAGTACCTTTTAGTAGTACTTTGATTTAACCAATTATGGGGCAGATCTGAGATGGTCGAAAAAACGTGGCCGAGTTGACGGAGAATCGTTCCTTTTCGGGTTAAATTCCGAAAATATCGATTTTTGGAAAAAAAGGTTACAACCAAAGTTGTTCAGAATTTGATTATCAACAAGTTTGTTGCTATTCATTTATGCCATTAAGTTGAAAATAAACGAGATAATGGAAATATTTCGAATTTGTCGCTTTTTTCAGGTTGAATTCCAAAAATCTTGATCCTGGAAGAAAAACTGTAACAACTAGACTTGTAGAGAATCAAAATTGATACAACTTTTGTTACGACGGTTTTTCTGTAAAATCAAAACCGGCCGAGTTATTCAAGAAAAACCATTTTAACCTAAAAAAAACCATTTTTCGAATAAACGCATAAGCATGATTTGGTCGCCATTCTGAATTTACACTCCCAGTGACCCCCCCGAGACAGCTGTGAAAGAAAAATTTTCGTAGAAATTATTTACAAATTAACCGGGGAATTTCGATATCAATTCTGACGATGACCCAAGAAATTAAAAGGTTGATCGAAACAGAAATCCGAAAAAATTAAATTTCCATTTCTTTGAATGAAAAAAGACGTTTTCCCGAAAAATTTCTTAGGAACTGTCGACTCCAATTTTGACAAGGATTCGCCCTGTCAAGTATTTGCTGTGAATTACGAATCACCCTGCATAGCAAGTGCAGATTTGACAGGATTCTTGTAAATGATATGTATAATTGCATAACAGAAATTTGCAGTATAAAACACTTACCATTGCAACGAACGATTCGTTCGTCGGCGCGTCAAATTCAACCTTTTTTCGGTTCAGCCGTGCGACGTAACTCATCCATTGTTGCACTCACAAGATTATTGTTGTTTGTAACAAATATATGTATACACACTGGCCGCGTGAAAATTTGCACGTGATTAGAACTTGTGACACGGCAAATTACCAAAACACTCGCGTTTGCTTCGTTCGCCGCGAAAAGTGAATGTGGACGGTACGCGAGGAAACGCAGAAGTGACGGCCGCTCGGATAGTGGGGACAGTGGGGTGTGAGGGATAGTACTCGGAATCCGAAGAAGTTGATTCCTTCGAGAGTTCCAAATTTCTGTGAAATCTTAAAGGATTGTGCCGGATTTGATGTACAACAGTAACACATACCCTGACTTTTCGTAGGTCGTATACGATGCAGAAACCAACCCAAAACTCGCTAGCGTATCCGTAGCGTATACCATCTACGAGAAGTCACGGTATGTAGTTTTATAACGATTTCCACCAAATGAGTAACATTCAGGTAGTTCGTCTAATGTAAAAAAAAATTTTGGTAGCATCATTCAGAACTAGGCGTAATTGACAAATGAAACGAAGCAAATAAAGTATGAAATCCTTATTTGTTGAGAATTAAAAACAGAAAAAATTGGCAAGCAAATTCTTCATCAGAATTTTAACAAGGATCGGCCCTGTAAAATATTTGCCACGAATCTTGAACCGTTGTATGCAGTAATTGTATGTATGTACAATGACATAGATTTTTTGCAGGATGTATTTCTAGTATTGTTAAACACATCCGGTTCAGAAACAATTTCGCGTATGTATCAGGGTAATCTTTAAAACAGGCTCGGACGATTATCAACCGGCTCCCCCCCCCCCCCCAAATTTGCTATAAATAAATAAATGGTCTGTTCAAGAGTATAATTTTTTATCTCAACCCTAAACCCTCACGCCTATACTTGCGTGTTTCCTGCAATTTCGGTATTTATTTTACTGCCGCATCTAATCTTTCGGTCAATAATCTGTAAGTATAACAATTTTGCGGACATTGATGCTACTATTAGATGAGGATATCCGGAGCGTATATGGGGCATTCTATGTCAATTATTCGCCATTTACATCTGCCTTTTCGACGAACAGGAATTAAAGGATAGGTATTTTCGTTTTTGTTAATGATTTTCTATCAAATCGATGAAAAAAGGTAGATTTAAGTGGTGCGTACTCGATGTAGAATGCCCCAAAACCCTTCAATAAAATAAAAAAGAATAATTTTCTTTGCGGAACTACGACTCAAAACGAGAAAAGAAACAGTATGTTATTTTAATATCGGGTTTTGGAAAAGCCATGAGCATTTAAAAAAAAAATTGTGCGATATTTTGATAAATTTATGGTGTTTGGATGGGTTGAGACAAACATCTAAAATATTTCAGAAAGACTGCTTTTGGCAGGTACAAAAAAGTGTAAAATTTTCAGTAGAATAAAAATTGGTCGAGGTCACGGGTTGGTCGGTTTCGCATGGAATGCCCCGTTCACGTATAGTCGGGCTACGTGTGATTACGAATAGTTACCGCGATTGTGAACTGATATTACCATTTCCCAACGATGCCTTATAATATGCACGAATTTCGAAATCTAATGGTTATTCTGAGTGAGTTGTACATTTTTTCGTATCCACCTAAAAGCCCATGCTCTCGTCGGCACTGCAGATTGTTGCTTTAGCAGAAACATAGGACGTGTGCGTATTACCATGTCGTTTTATCATCTGGTACCGCTTCGGTCGACTACAGCGCTTCTGGAGGTTCAACGTTGAACTAAATTACAGACTTCTCGTGCATCAGAACGGGCTCCTGTCACCTGAAAATCGCCCGCACAAATCGTGCCATATTTACAGCAAACTGACTGGTGCTATAGGTTTTCCCGGATTACGTGTGTGTTTTTGTACGTCTGTATCTCCGTGGCAAAAGTGAAAGAAATTCTGATATCGTACAAACGGTGAATATTCAACAAGTCGCTAGCCCGATCGGCCATCTTTGACGCGACGTGATTTTATTGAGTTCATCATTATTTTTATTAGACGTTATCAGTGATCTGAGATAGTAGTGACTGGGATACAGACGTACAATTTTATTCAAGCTATCTTTTAAAAATTTTCCCAGTCAGATTCATACCCCCGTTTTATCAGGATTTGTGCGGGCGATTTCCCCGCTTCTGACGTCACGAAATATATATAGGACATGCCAGGTCAGCGGGACCTTAAGGCTCATTTTGATGAAGCTATATTGCGAAAAATATTCTTTTACTAATCTAACATTGCCTAAAAATATTGTAAATCGATCAAATAACGGCCATATGGGGATGAGCGCTTATAATTGAATCGAATCGTATGTGAGCGAAGAGTTTTTACCTAAAATACATTTATTTATACGTAGCAATAGTATTTACTTTTGTGTTGATATTAATTGATTTCCTAGCGAAATTACCAATATCACTTGTTGCTTAATTTCTACCGGCTTAGCGTTGGTCTAGTGTTATGTCACGTGATATCCCTATGGATTTTTGTGTGGGGTGAAAATCCAGACGCCATGTGCAGAATGCAGAGACCATAGCGCACGCGCTATGGCTTTTGCGTTCCGCTTATGGCTTCCGAAGTTTTATGTGCTTCGGTCTTAAAAATGCCTTTGATTAGCTGTCGCAGAATTAATGTGCATACTTGTACTATTAAAATTAAGGCTTTACTGGTGCTAGAATTCTTTGGGTCGGGAAAAATCTATTAGTTCCGCGTCACGGTCCGGAAAATCTCGGGGTTCATGAAAGTGTTACGTTCCGAGAGGAACGTTTCGAGTCGACTCTGATTCGCCGCGTGATTTAAATTGTTCTCCTGACTTACGTAGTTGGTGTATGTAAATCTCGGGAATCCGCTGATCAGCTCCTCAGATCTTCTCGTTCAACTCGCCTACAATTCTGAGAGTTTGTTAGGTAGGGCTCGTGCCAACCATCACTATGCGTGATTGAAATAATTATTTATGACAACACTTGGGTTAATTACACATTTATTAACGGTCTCCTTCTAGTTCTCGATGGTAGATTTACAATCGTGGTACAGATTGGTGTTAATCACTATCGCAGTGACAAACTGTTAACAAGTCTCGAAGGTTCTGAATGACTTATAATGATTTTATTCTAGGATTTCGGTAGAGGTCTGATCTGTTCTCTATGATGTCTGAAGTTCTTCTCTTATTCTGTTTTTGGGAAGGTTGACTTAGAGGGAAAATAGGAGGAGTTCAAAAGGAGTCGCGGTTTCTCGCGGGTCTCGGATGATTGGTTGAGGATGATGAAAAAAATTGGGGGTAAGGTTTCTGGTTCGTGCGTGGGATCTCGGTGGTGGATTGGCGCGAGGTGATTGGTTAAGAGAAGCAAGCGGCGAAGCGCTGACTGGTCTTGTTTTCGTTAAAATAAGGGCGCTATCCTGAATTCTGGGAATAGGGGTTTCTTTCTCTGTGAGCTATCCGTGATTTATCTTCCCACGTTTCCGGTGTTTGTCTTTTTGGTTATCTTAACTGTTGCAGGTTTATTATTTTGGGTTATTACGGTTGAATGGGAAAATATATATATATAACATGTATGTTATGAATTTGACTGATGAAATGACGGTTAATCTAGCGTGTGGGGACTGTTGATATAAGAATTTGGACGTTGTGATGGTAACTAAGTGCGTTGGTATTAATCTACGACTATCGGTAAGAGCACGTAGGGCTCTCTTATGGTAACTGCACGCTGGTCAGGTAGAGCGCAGAGAGGGCGCCGCCGTGGATACCGGCTGGCACGTAACAAAAGTGTCAGTTTTGTCGAAATTTTCGGGATTCCCAGATCTCCCGATGAAAGATGATGTACTTTTTACTGAAAATATTGATGCTATTTAGATACACGATTCAATATAAGTATTTAGTATTAAGTATTTATCCAATATCATAAATTTTAGGTAAGTTAGGTCACCCACGGTTCAGGTTTCTGAAAAAATTCTGTTTTACCGATCATTCCGGATTCGTAAAAAAACCCGATCCGATACGAACCCAAACTTTTTTCGAGACTTGGAGAACCCGCACAGCCCTAATTAAAATACTGTGACCCTAAAAGTATCAGATCTCAACCTATTGGTTTTTGATGGAAAAAATAAAATAAGTTACAAAGAAATGAAATTATTTTTTTCCTAGGATTGACATAACCGATTTGATTGAAAATTTAATATGTCATTGTAATGATTACGGTCAATTTCATATTTAATGGAATATTAACAGTCTCCTTATGATGCCTACGAAATGGCGAGACACTTTAATTATTGTTTATTACCTAATTTTAAAGGTGCCCAGGGCAGAGATATGTTGTGCAGGGTATAGGTTTACTTGTGAGTGAATAAAATAAAAAACTCGAAAATACGAATATATAATATATTTATTTAATTTGTATGATACTTTTAATTCGTTTCCATATATTTTGTATAATTACATATATAATGATTAGACTTGTCGTTCCATATACTACCTGAGATGGAATGTATAAAATTAATTAAAAATTTTGGAACTCAAAAGATTCCTCAACATAACGCAACATAAAATCATCTCTCTCTTGGATTGTACATAAATATATACATATATATATATTTTACTATCTACGCATCTCCTGTTCATTTTGTATTTCCCCTGTCATATGCCAGGGGAGAGATGTTTTTACAGAAAATCGTTGATTGTTTAAACTTGCACAGGACTATCTGTGAAAACAAAGTGCAACGACGTTCATCCGTCACGTATTGCCAACTTTGTCCCGAACTCTTAACACGCTTACACGGTATTAATGAGAAAGTTCATTGTATTCGAAGTTCATCGAATGTTCGAAATTCAGTGCGCCACAGAGAACACATTTTGAAACATAACTGCAGTCATTCTAAAAAAAATTATTCTTCATTCTTTACTATTTTTTTCCAAAAGACACAAAAATAACCAACATCTCGGAACTAACCGTATATATTGCTGCTATATTCTATTGAAGATTTATGTTCTTAACTTTATTTGAAGGTTTTTGTATTCAACTTATTCTGTTGTACACTTTATACTCATTGTATTCATTGTATCTTTGCCTTATAGTCCTTAGGGGACTTTGTCCCACGATCAGCTAAATAAACATCACATTACATTACACTACATTATTGTTATTTTCATTCATTTATATTATTTGTGCGAACATTCGTACGAAGAATCGCAGATCCGAGATTCTCATGTTCGAATACAGAAACGTTTTTAAGCAGTTTTTCGTTGGGGGCGACTCTTATACCCAAAGCTGACTATCAAAATCTGAAAGTAACGGCCAAAAGCTGAAAACACAGGCTATAAGCGAATATGTTCCTTTAAGCAAAAGCAACAAAAATTAATATAACTTTTCGAGAAAATGCAAAAACGTAGAATGCACAAACAAGTACGCATTAACTCTGCAAGCGTACGACGTTACCACACAAATATCGAAATACGATTTTTATCTTTCATTCATAGTTTCGATACAAAATTTATACATATAATATATTCATTTATTTTTGGTGTAAAATACACATGTATAAAAGTATTATCAGTATTAAACGTATCATCATTCAATTTTCTAACATTTTAACAGCATTGACAGTGGTTAAAAAAAACTTATACATAAAAAACACGGGTAATAATACAACTGGAAAAGTTGCATTGAACACGAGACTAACAGTAGTAATTTATACTGGAGAGCATGTTACGTATGTGATTTTCACTGTTGGTTGGAAAAAGAGATAATACATCATCATGGCAGCAATGCCAATGAAAAACAATGTCATGGCGAGAATACAAGACGCATCTAAAATCAAATAGTTTTCAACAGGTGTACTGCTGAAATATAGGAATAGTATGAGCATTGCTCCATTTTGCAGTGTCATTAGCCCATAGTAAAAGCAGTACCTAAGGAAAGTGGACCCATCTTTCAAAATGACTGCAGTGAACATGTAGACTACAGCTATGACGGCTGAAAAAAGGAATGTCCCTAATAATTCGAGACGCGTCGGTTCGGTTGGTTCAGATTTTGTCCGATCGCGACAAAAGTTCAGCACTCCATTCTTCTGTACGTATATCCACGTAGTCCATCCCAACCAATTGACCGTGCAACCGAGCAACGTGTATGATGGCCATTTGCTTGCTGTGATTGCGATTAGAAGGATCCGAGCACCTTGAAAATTCATGATCAATTTATTGTAAAAAATACGGTTTAAATCCCAGTTTCGTCTCAAAGAGGCTCAATTGTACTCTTACCAATTGTACAACAATACCACAGGGACATGAAAACCTCTCCGAGTTTAGTTATCCGACGCTTGTCCGGTTGGGGCAAGCGAACCGCGCAATGATATGTTTTCATTGCCAAGCCGAGGCAGATCACGGTAATACTCCAGGTAAATATCTTCCACAAAGGTACTGTAAATTCAAATATCAATCAGTAGGATTTTGGTCGATCGGAAAAATTAATATCACCTCAATCTTCGTAATTTAAATTGTAAGACGAGAAGAGTGAACGGTAAATTTCGTAACTACAGTCAGTAAAATGTGCATTAATTAAGAATGCCACGGAGCTTTCGAACGTAAACCGTACCTGAATCCAACCCCTGGTCGAAAAAAAGCGTCATCTGTAGAATGAGCTGCGGTGCTGAGGCCACGAAACTTCTGATCAGGTCAAGCAGCGCTAGATCCGCATTGTCCTTGAGCATCGCATCGTACCAACCATATTGCTTCTCCAAATTTCCCTTCGCCCCGTACATTCGGACGGCTAATCCATGACACAGGCGGCGTACGCAGCGCAAGAGCACATCAAGTTGGAAAAGAACAGCCAGCCAGAATGGTACCTTAAGATTGGCTAGTTTATCCAACCGGCTTCTTTTCTTTCTTAGATTTTCCACCTCCGTTGTCGATGTTTCCTGGTAAATGGAAATTATTTTCTTTATCTACACGCACTTTTGAAATAGTGTCAATGAATTTAGAAAATTACTTGCAGGTATAAAGGAGAATGCAAACATTTATAAAAATTGATTACTCTCAGTCAATCATTGAAATTGATGGGCACTATACGTGGAATTGGTACAGTATGTATCGAATTCGCAAGTATAAAGAATTTACAGGGTTTTGAATTTCACTGTAATACGGCAATTCTTTCACAAACAAGTTTCATAATTTTTAAATATTCTAAGTTTCGGAATAGTCCTTTGACAATTGATCCTTCTTTAACACATGCATGTTTTCGATCACCGTTGCGGCACTGGTTCAGTTCTCACCCAGAACCACCATCAAACTGTTGTACCTTCTGAACTATTGACGATATAGTAACAAAGAAATCATGGATAAGCCTTAAGGTCTTTAGATGGTATTCAAATTCATTATCACTACTAAATTCAGTTATGAAATTAAAATTCCGATAGAAATCCAATAAACGGCATACTTGACAAAATTTTTCAATGCTGTCACTCGTGAAAGAAGAGGTTTTAAAAAAATTATTACTTTTTTAACTTTCAATATTTTTAGCTAAAAATTTATTCTATTATGTTCGAAGTGCAGCATAGAAAAATACAAAACGTCCTCGGCTGACTCGGAATAACGTTCACTGTTTGGTATAATAAGTGTACAGTATTTTTCGAGTGGCTGCAACAAGCGCGTCGCGATAGCGAATCGGCCTGTTGTCATAGAGAAGATGTCTCATTATTTCATTTACCAGAAAGATACAGAGCGCCAAATTCAAGTAATGGGTGCCTTCCATTAGTAGTTTTGAGAATTTGATCGTACAAATTATTTATGATACGAAAAAAACTGAACAAAAGTAGACGAAAAACATAAGAATGCGCCCGTTTTTTGTTCGATACCTGTTATTGTCACTTATCACTCTCCTCGAAAGAAGTTTGTAGTGTAAAACATAACGTTCTGTATAAAATTTAAAAATATAATACGAATCTTCCAAGTCTAATAGCAAAAGACGTCGGGATACTTACACTTGAAATTGACTGTACACCCCAGTTTGAAATCAGTTAAAAGACGCTCGATGTGATAAAGAAATGACAGTTTATTGATATACTATAGGTCAGCAAACACCTGAATTGAGCTGATATCAGCTTCAGTGAGTTCAAATTGGTTCAAATCAACTGAAACCAGTTGAAATCACCCGAAATCAATTGAAAGCAACTAAGAACAGTAGATTGAAGTCAGCTGAAATCAATTCATAACAGTTGGAATCGGTTTGGAAACCTCGTCGAAATCACCTCGATATGACACCGGAATCCGCCTAAACCACACGAAGTCAACTCGAAATTGGTTTGTAATCATCCTATTCACACCCACATTTTCGAAATTGTAAGACGCACAAGGCCTGCACTAGCAACAAATACTTACTCGAATATACTGAATTTCGATTTTTTCACCCTGACAGTGTTTTTCTCTATCTACAAGGAAGGGTTGGCGTGGTGGAGGCGGGGCGAATGCGAATCGGCAATAATAAGTTACTTCGTTGATTTGTAATTAAATATTATTCGTCACTTTTTTCTTAGCCAGTATTCGAATAGTGTTTCTGTCAAGTTTTGAATTGTTTTAGTAGCAACAACGCACGAAGCTATAATTTTTTCATCGTCAGTGATAATTAGCAGTTTCCGTCCAAATTCAAAACTGAAAATGGATTTATGCTCACCCCTTCCATTTGAGTTACGACGCTCAGGTTTTACACAAATTATTGTGCATTTATTTGGAACCGATTTGGGGTGTAACCCGTTCGATATTCAAAAATGACCTTTTCAAGGACAACCCTAGTGACTATAGTAAATATTACAATTATTTTCATCGTATTCGAATATATGTACGTGTATTACAAAGAAATAAATGATTTGGGTAAGAATGGTATTTTGACTCATCATTTAAAATCACGAAAAAACAAAAATGCAAATGACGTAAGAAATCAGTAAATTTCATAAAAGCCATTGACTCTCAATTCGAAGTACGAATAGAAAAATTAATTACTCGTGTGTGAAATTAATCGTCGAATTATCAGTCTGTACTACTGTGACTAATCTAGAAAATTAATTATATTCACATGTAATACCTACACAAAAGTAAATCCAAAGATTTTATACGGATAAGGATTGAAAACATGTATTCTTGCAAATACATGGAGCACGGTGAAAGATGTGGAAGGATCAGAAAATAGACGGGTAGCAACGACGAATATTGAAAAACGTGAAAATCTGTTTCAGAGAAATTTAAAATATAGACAGGTAAAGTATATACAAAATCAAAATACAGAATCGTTAGAATCATCTGAACGTTCTCTTTGATACGTTGCTGGGTTTCCCCTTGATAATAGAATATTGCATCATAACATTCAGAATGTGAATATAGATACGAAAAGCAATTGAATCAACTTAAGTATTTTCATAATGATCCAACGAGCTTCGCTGCAACGCACAATACATTTCTTTTGCATTATGAAACAACTGTACGTCATACCGTGCAAATTCTCGGAACTGGATCGAGTACTTCAAATTATATAAGCATACTGCGATGAGAAGACTGGATCATTTAGAATGTATTGCGAAACATAAATATTGCGTCAGAAACTTGCACTCTTCTTGCATCAGCTTTCGTCGCAACGGTAGAAATCGTGACTTACCACCTCATAATACTGCATTTTTGCACTGACCCCGGGGATTATTACCGATGTCAGTATGAGCAGCACGATCATAAAAATTAGGTATTCCTTCTTATCGGATGTCCAATACTCGATCACAAGCCGAATATTGCCGGTTAAGAAGATGAAATACATCACAATGGACCCAGCATTACACGCCAGTGTAAAATTTGAAACGCTGGGTGTTTCGTCGACGGCGTTATCATTTGACCTTGCATTATCTGGTTTCTTTCTGGGTGCGAGTGGATTGCTCTCATCGCATGCATTTTGTGGATCAACTACTGTTAAATTCACGGTACTTTCACTCTCGTTGTTATTGCCGTCTGTGTTCATTGTCATTCCAGTCATATTGAATTTTACAGAGTTATCCAAGTCCTTTTGCTCGTCTATTTTGAATTGTTGTTGCACGTTCGTTTCTAACTGCTGTTGCACATCTGTTGTAACGGCTCGTAGTACGTCCGTTTTAATCGCTTTTTGTAGGTCCATGCCAATTTGCTTATCTGACATGTTGGAGTATGGTAGAATAATCGATCACGGATCAATCTCATATTACACTGTATTACACTGTACTGTACAAACTTTTATGATGGTTGCGACGCTCGAAGTGACTCCGAGTTGCAATAAGCCGGTATATATATGTATATCACCAATACTCACGAAGTGAAAAAATATCTCGACAAATAACTCTCGCAATGATACGCTATCTGGTGTAACGACGTTTCTTCGAAATTCATCCAGAAGCGTCTCACGCAACCGACACAACCAAATGGTTCGCGATCACAAGTTTGGCGGCGCTAACATTCACGAATACGTAATACTGCAGAATTTATCCGCTAACTCAACATTTCAACAATCTTCGACCGCGATACAAATTATTTAATTTTCTCCCAATGAATCAGCGATCACTTCGACCACTCTGGATAATAAAAACACAATTCGCAGTGCTTTCTGACACATGCATCAAACTCCTAATACCTAGAACAGCACTTATATTCTTAGCCGGAGCGGTCGACTTGAGCTACAACATAATCATATGTTTAACCAAGCCAACGCTCTTTAGCATTCTACTGGCTATTTCTACTCGACTCTAGCTGTGATCAAAAGTAATATCCTCGCACAGAAGTGCTTGAGTAGAACTGCTCATCGCGTTATTTGTCGTAGACTTTCGGTATGCGATCGGCATATCGATTATAAAGCACTGTGCTGACCGTACTGTGTCTTAATCTTCATTGAGAGTTATTAATAATTTTCAAAAATTTAATACTAGGCTTGTATTTTAACGAAGTTAAAGACAGTAAGGTGAATAGTATGGAAAAGGGCGAGAATGGGTTCCAAAGGAACCTCAAAATCGATTGTTCCATAAAAATATAGGTATTTAGATATTTCTGTAACAATCATTTGAAAAAAATGTATTCTAACAGCCACCGGCATATTACGTCCAACGGAATAAGTATCGGAAGAAATTTTTCATTCATCGATTAACAAATCATATACAGATGATTATTCGAATAGATTCTTGACTACAAAGTTCTGTTCAAAGCAATTCAGTGAATAAAATTGAGTAGCTGAAACAGACAAAAAAATTATACTCAGCTTACAATTAGATGGGATAAAGTATATAATTTGCAAAAAAGGGGAAAAAATTGATTAGCTGACATAGATAAACGGATGATTAGCAATAACGACGGAAGTGCCTAAACTGACGAAACCTATGTCGAGCCCACCATATCATTCGCGGCAACAGTCTTTCACTACATTATTTCTACTGATAGATACGCTGCGTAATTAGACGAATCCTAGAGAAATACCCTTACCTAAATACGTGCAAACTTACTAACTGACATCATTTACGATAAAATCGATTATTTCTTAATTGAAGTACATACCTTCTAGTTTCATTCGCTATAATGGTTGGTCTAGTTTTCATTTTCTTCTCAGAGATCAATTAATCGGGTTACTTCATTTGGAGCATCGCTAAATGCGATCAATAGTGATACAATGTAGGCTGTCCCTGTAATCAGGTAAGAGAAAACAATATCTGATTACTATTTCACCTTCCAAATTCATACACAGACCATTGGAAATTGACGATTGTTTTTATAAAATATAATCAAGGACGGGATAGCAATAAATTTCAACTCAGAGATAAATTTTTTAAATTGAAAGTAAAAGTGGTGTGATAGTATAATCGGAAATGATTTTAAATTCATACCGGTTTTTTATTCTACCACAACATTGTGACCTGTTCAGCTTCTGCATTTTGTTTTCCAACATTTATTGCCAGAGATCAATTGAGATGATCACTAACCTCGATCAATATTGCTGTAGTTTAATTCTGTAATCAGATAAAAGACCACAGCATTTTATTAAAATTTCCTGTCCAAAATCCATCTACTCAGTATTCAAACAGGTGCAATTGGAGTGTTTTATGTATTGTGTCAAGGCTTGTACAATGTTATCGATTACATAATCGAGTAAAAAATCATCGAAATGTTTTATATCTGTTCCTTTTTCAATAAATCCATCAGTTCCTCTCGAAAGTAAGTTTTTACTCGTCAGAAAATCAGGCGAGCTGCGCACTAAACAGTCAAATTTTTACTGAATTACCGTTGCACGCGACGTCATGGCGGTCAAGGCGTAAACCCTGAAATCTCTGTAAGATAACGTTATCGGCAACGCGTTTTTGCATCGGTACATAGACAAACCGGTATTACAGAAAGCTATTATATCAGTCTCCTCGGCCATAAAATCATCGTGAAGTATAGAAAACAATCATTAGCCGCGTGGAGCTTGCCCGTAGTAAATGTATCCGATGCGTTTACGAACACTGGCTATCTTACTACTATGACGTCATCGTAACCTAAACCATTCTGAAAATATCGACTGGTAAGACTGCCCGTTGCCTTGGAAATATACCGTAAAGACGGAAGAGTTAACACTGACGTTTAACAGAAAAATTGCGGTTTGAAATTTAATCTGTAAAGATGGTACGTCAATATAATTCAATGAGTAAATAAATGATGCATCTATAATAACTTCTTTCTCTACAGGCACAAGAAGTCGAGGAAACCATGAAGCGTATTCAATCCCACAAGGGAGTGGTTGGAACGATTGTAGTCAACTCTGAAGGTTAACCATTTCACTGTCTTGTGTATTTTAATTTATTACTGAAAGAACAAAACAAATTCGGTTACTTCTAAAATCAACTAAAATTATATTAAACGAGATAATGATTGTAGGAATTCCAATAAAATCGACGTTAGACAACACGACAACAATTCAATATGCAGGGCTGATTAGTCAGCTATCCGACAAAGCTCGTTCAGTGGTACGGGATCTGGATCCCACTAATGATCTCACTTTCTTGCGAATCCGAAGCAAGAAGCATGAGGTGATGGTCGCCCCGGATAAAGAATTTATACTTATAGTTGTGCAAAATCCTGTCGATTGACAGAATAAATAATTTTTGCATTCTTTTTGCGCCTTGCATGCAATTTTGTAATACATAATTTATATGAGCAACGCTGCTCTAATTAGATACTAAAAGTTAATTTAACTGAGCACGCTGCTAAAAATTTAATACCGTTCTTCTCGTCATCTCACATTCTCTACTGCTCTTGTCAAACTGTTGGCACAATTTTAAATAATTTATATACATTAATTGTCCATTATCTATTGTTTATAATTTATTTCAATGTAAGAAAATGTTGGTGAATTTAAAATTGTTGAGTGTATGTCGACGATATTTGATATAAATAAAGTTTATTATAAATACATTTGTTGTTATTTGCGTAATGACTTTGAGTATGTATCAAAACGACATGCACTTACATTAACGATATATTTACAATTCACTAGATTCTTTAAAACTGGGTAGAAAGTAAAGTTTCGTCAAAATTGACAAATACTTGAGCTTTGAAATGCGATGGAGATACAAATTATAACTGTTTCAACCTTTAAAGTATTCATTCACATTACGATATTGTTCAAAATGACCTACTATGGCATTTTTTAATATAAGCTGGACTAGATTCTATGTAAATCATTAGTAAAATATCACTCAAGAAAAATAAATCAGATCAACAAAAAAAAATTATTCAAACACTGAAATGCAACTGGGTATGATTTTTACCCATATCAATGATTGTACGAATAAGGCATACTTCACAATATTATCAAGAGTTAGCAGGAACTTGATATTCCAACTATTTATACCATTATTGTAATCACCTCACACAAGAATATTTGTATAATATAAATATATACATGTGTACTGAAGGAGCACGTAAGTCAGCCTTCTACTTAATCTATCAATATTCCACCATCCCATCTTTGTGCCACTTTTTGCAAAAGGATATAATTTTATAACTAGAGCTTACTAGAAGAAGTCTTAGGTTTGCATGTTTTTATGGGCTTCAAAGATAAAATTCTTAAAAAATAATTCTTAAATAATCTATGTGTAATAGCAGAAAGAATCTAATTAGAGCCACCCTATATATTTATATCAGAACATACGTCACGTTGTAGATTCAAATACTGTAAATTCGATTTACTGTAAAGTGAGGGCACTTCAATTTTTGAAGATAATTTTCTAGGTGTTCACGACCTTTTGAAAACTAAATTCTTCTTCAATCCAATTATCATCCAATCAGGTTATGTAATATCAATCATTTGGATATATTGTTTGATTGTGAGATTAAACTTCATTGGAGTTCAAGAAGAAGATTGATAGCAACTAGGTATACTTGTTTCACCATATCTTTCTGCAACCAAATTTCGAAATGATTTGATGGATGAGTTGCGATGGTACTAAAACTAAATCGCATTATAATCCATGCGTTTGCTGGGACATGTATTACTGGCGATACATGCCCTGTCTAATAGTAAATAGTATACAATCTAAAATACGCTGCAGTAAACGTATTAAATAATACAATAAAGTAACAAGAGATTCTTTAATAATACTACTGCTGCTGTACCGGCCAATAGCGGCGATGATCTGTTTTCCTTGTTAGACATTCAGAACGTATCACACAAAAAATCCTCATCTCTTTCCGTTAATAAATTCTTCAATAATATAGTACATCAGTATAGTGAGTAAATTACTAGTTATTAAAGTATATATATATAAAACTACATTTAATTTAAAACTACATTTAACTACCTCAGGAAGCCATTCTGCAACCTTTTTCATCAACTAGTATTTGTTCGCGGGGCTTTGGTTTGTTCGAAAGAAATTTTTTTTCATGAGTCAAAATGATCCGTGCTGAACGTTACAGGTATTTTGAACGTCCTGAATATCAATCGTTATGAAAGAAATAAGTACTTGCTAGGAAATTTAGAATGTCGTAGCTCCAGCAAATGCGAAACGTGATAGATGGGCATATCACAGACGTGCAAATTTTATAACCTGACAAGAAAACAAAAAAGAAATTCTATGTTTGAAATATTTACTATATAAATAGGTAATTACTAGGAAATTTAGAATGCTGCAGCTCCAGCAAATGTAGAACGTGATAAATGGGCATATCACAGACTTGCAAATTTTATGATAATCTGATGAGCAAACAAAAAAAAAAAAAACATTCTATGTTTGACAGATGTACATAGTCATGTGTTTAGATAGAGAGAAATAGAGATTTTCGAAGCGTGGAGTATACATGTTATTTCAAATAAATTGCATGGTACAAAAAATAAGATCGATGAGAAATGAACGCTACTACGAATAATGTGTCAACTGACTGCAGTGACTTGTTCAGGGGGGGAGTTTTTGCGTTTAGTTGTGGGGTGAAAATACACGTAGTAAAGAATCATGGCTGCGATACCTATACAAAATGGTACAGTACAAAGAACTATCAAAAATTCGAAATACCAACGATCTCGGAGCTTCTGATTGGCTTCCGTAGCCCATAAAGCTGCGGCAGCCCCGTTCTCTACGGAGCATAATGCATAGTAAAATAAGTGTCTGACAAAAGTATGACCATCGGTTGGATTCAGGTATGTGAATACATAAACGGTGCCAAGCACAGCAGCAAAAAGTGCAGATCTTATTCTCTCGAGTACTGTCAATGGGGAGAGTGGCGAGTTATTTACGTCACGGCAAAATTCTGCTGCTCCGCCAGGCTCTGCAGCCAACCAGGTAGTCATGATTGCCCAATGACAAGCACAGGCTAGCCCTGTATATAAGGGCTGCATGCTTGCAACAACGCTGATCGACAAGATGCGTGACACTGCAAATAGAATTGAAGAAATATTAGAATTGCGATTTTTACGACTTCATGCTTCAACACTAGTATTTTTAATTACATATTTGCGTAAAATGTATAACAAAATATTAATAATTAATGTTTTTCCTATGTCCCTCAGTTATTGTTTACCCGAACAAATGCAGACGACTATTTACAGCAGATCTTTTGTCATCTCTATGAATTTTGTTCTACATTTCTCACCCTCTATATTGCAAAATAAATCACAAGCATGACACAAAATTTACATCATAAACTCAATGGACACATATTTTGAAAGTATATCAAACTAACGAAAACAGAAATGGAGAACAAAGAACTGTCCAATAATATTCTTTCACTGATTTTTAATATTTGTATTGAAAAAGACTTTCAGAGTTCATTTCATCCACCCACATTCTCTCTCAACCGTCATTAATTTATGAAATCATTTTTACCAGTAACACAGAAATGCCACAAGAATTGAAGAATTGTTCCAACAAGGTCAATGTTTGGTTTGTCATGTTGAGCCAAACGTATTGTTCGATGATAACTCGCCATAGACCAACCCATGCTCACAAGGGAGCTGCATACGCTGCCTATCTGCAACACTGCAGATTTGAAAAAAAAATAAGAATCAAATATAATCCCAAGTGTAGTATGAAAAAATGTACGTATGATGAAAAAAGTACATGTCGAATAAATGATACATCGATGCTACATCTTTGCACGATATGTATCTATACGTACATTGAAAAGTCAATTCAGATAAATCATCGTCTTTAAGCAGAATGGTAAGTTGAAGGATTTGCTGAGGTGCAGCCTCGAGGAAACATTCGAAAACTCTGAGCAGTGCAACATTCTGATCTTCCTTAATCATTTTCAGATAATATCGCCGTTGTCCGACTAGGTCCCCAGCTTTTTTGCACCTTCGTGCTTTCATCGCATATCTAAGACTATCCCAGTAGCGGAGAACTGGAGCAAATTGAAACAAAAGCACCAAAATGCACCATGTCTTTCTCCTTGCAGCCCTAGTTGTTGCCGTTATCATACCACCTTGCTTTCCATCCTCGTTGACAGGGATTAGGCCGAGCTATAAATAAACATAAGAATAAATAACAGATTTTTGGAGACGAATCGTAGACCGTATATGCAGCTATATCCACCTGGCGGTCCTGGTAATTTATTCTGAAGCTGATGAACGTATTTACAAATGTCGGAAAAATTATGAACACGACAGTCCAAGCAAAATACGTTATCTTGTTATAGATCAGATATCGAGCCGCTAAGTTGATGTCAGCTCCGATATCGAAAATATGGGTCACGATAGAGAAACTCAGAAATATTATATCCCAACGTGTTACACTGGCACTTTCATCTGGTCGGTCAGTTTCATCGTCATACTCAATGCAACTCTCTGGATTGTCAGTGTTCTCAGCGCAGTTGTTGCCTAACCTCCCTCGCAAACTTTCCACACCTTCATGTGTCCTCCTGGCTTCATGGATGCGCACCGGTGATAGCATGTTCAAATGAATTCCACGCATTTGTTCGAATTATATTAATATATTTATAGTTGCTAGAAAAAAGAGTTGCACTGAAATTACCCTGAATACCAGACGTTTCGCTTTTAGCTAGCCACCCCTTTTTCCGACTTCTACGCCCCCCCTCCCGCACGTTTTGCCAGAGGCGACATATTACTGCGACAGATCAAAATTAGATCGAAAAAATGTCAAGGTCTTTAAACTTTGAAGCGTCTCCGCGTGGACTCTTTTGACAATCATTTTACACCAGCATCGGTATTACGTATCCGCGAAAAAGTATAATTTCGTTCGGTGTTTTTTAGTTTGCTTCCAGCTAACAAAATGGTGAAAATTGCAATAAATCATCTTGTCAAAGCACTGATACCACCCTGTCATCTCGTTATACTCATTATTTAACCACAATACACACCAATGCAACCAGTAAAAATATGTATGCCATTGGCAATATAACTATATCAGTGCCTACGGCGTATGAAATGATTTTGTGCCATTCGTGCCAGCTACGTCACGCAACTCTCATGCTACCCCATTCTTATCATTAGCTAGCTGATTTATCGGTTCAATGAAAATTAAAATCGGTCTGTCTCTTCTAAGCACTTTCCAATGGCCAAAGAAAATTGATGTGTTTTATACCAATTCAATCTAATTCTAAGTCCTTAGGTAATAGTCTTTATACTTTTCCCATGTATTTTATTATAAAGTGGAAGATTTCAAGGACAAAGAGTGCAATTGCTATATAAAACCAATTGATTCGTATGAACGTGTATCTGGACATTTTGCTTGAAACTTACAGACTTATCTTTTACGGAATGACCATTCGAACGGTTCGGCAACCCTGTTTGAGTCAGGTAGGAATCATGGCGAGAATATCACATCGTATGTTGCCTTCATAGGATCAGAAAATTTAACAGAGAATTTATGGTCGTGCCTGTTAAAATGTTACGTGACTTTACATCTATTGAATGCCCCGTGCACGTTTGCACCGTAGTTGCCATACATTTGCGTGATTTTCGATCTGATCGTGCATGAACTCATTGCTAAAATCGTTATATGAACTTACACCCGTATTCATAGTCCTTCCTTGAGGAACAAGGATTCCTTGTTCGTGAAACGTGAAATGAGGAACAAGGAATCCTTGTTTCTCAAAGAAGGACTATGAATACGGGTGAAAGGCTCGCCGAAAGTGTGGGCTAAATGAGCCTGAAACGGTTAATATAGAAGTTTCCTGCAATTACCAACTATTCTCTCTCACCGACCCATTGACGTTGACTTCAGACGGTTAACATGCCAACATTCCTAATCTACTTTTTTATATCAAATAATGAAGTTTAGTTACTTGTCTTGAAATATTCATTTCGTCTATGCCCAAGTCAATGTTCGGTATTATAAGTCACATAAACGGATAGAAACCAAGATAGGCTCGTCGTATACTCTATTAAATTTAGATAAAATGTTACATGGCCAGCAATGAAGGTGGAACTGATACTTCAGAAAGCCCTTGAATATCCCAATTAAGAGAAACTAAACGTTTCGCCGTGCATGTTACAGAACAATGGATCGATTCGTTGAAAAATAAAAATTCCATGGTTAGAAACATGACGACTGCGACTCCCTGTTGATGACGGCTCGGTCTTAGAGCTGTCAAGGTGTAAAAAACGAGAGTGATAAATATTTAGAGTCAGACTTAATAAAGACTGTACTGTAATAAAACAATGGCGACTCGAAGTTTAACAGAACCTTTTATTCTTATGCGTAACAATGCATCACAGACTCGACACATATACTCTGAACAAGTAAGAAAATTTTCGTTAATCCATTTACTGATGTTAGCCCACAGTAATTTCTTCAAACTTGGTTTGATTAACCATATGCCAATTGACAGCAAATCATCATGCGATAATTACTATTTTAACACAGAATTTGTCGGACAGAATGGCTCTTGTAGCCCCGGAATCAATGACTGGAGGTGACGTCGAGCTAGGGGGTTTGAATTTGGCTGGAGATGCACCACCTGCATGGTCTGATGCTCTGGAAGAAACCCAATACATCCTTAGTAGACTGCGAGCAAAGCTTGCTGAATTAAAGGAACTTCATGCAAAGCATTTGACCAGGCCAACGTTGGATGACACATCTCAGGTATGACTGGAGCTGGCACAAGGCTCTAGTCAATTCATATTGAAATGTAAATGGAATATCTAAGTATCAGCATATTATTTGCCTTCCACCTTTTTCCGCCTCTTGTAATATATTACTGCCTGAAATAGATTTCAGCGAATAATCATGTTCTTTTCAAATGAAAAAAATTAATTTCATGGGATTTTAAATGTAAATATTTGTAATAAATAGCTCTTTTGAAAAAAGTTGAGCATAATTTTGTATGGCATGTGCAGGAAGAAAGGCAGATGGAGCAATTGACCAGAGAGATGGGAAGAGCATTTACAAGTGGCCATCGGCAAGTGCAACTTATCAAGACAGCTGCCAGACAAGAAAGTAGAGCAAGTGAACGTCGACTTGCAGCCAGTGCCGCAGTAGCTCTTTCCACTGCTCTCCAAGAGCTGGGGTTATCCTATCGAGCTGCGCAAAGCCACTACTTACAGCGTACTATCACTATTGATATAATTTTATCATCTGTTCAGCCAGAATCCTAAACCTGAAGATGTACATAACACTGTGTTAAAATTCAACTAAAAGTCACAATGTTCCAAGTCAAGTAAAAATTGTTATGTTCAAGTTTGATAAAAGTCAGAATCTTATTCATTACTAAAATGCTGGGGGAGAAAACATAGAAGAAATAGGTTCAAAAGATCTCTGTTCAGTGATGCATGCTCCATTTTATCGATTTTACTTTTATTCACTCAATGCAACTGCAGTTCTCTCTTGGGCAAATTGACATTGATATGTCTGTATGTTTCTATCTAGGTTTGATCGCATCGAAAAGAAAAACTCAAATTTATGTCAGTTAAGATCGTGGCTTTGTTTAAATATCTGAAGGCTGAAACACAGAATCTGATTCACAACATAATCGTGTAAAGATTATTCAATCGTCATCCAGGCTTTAACTAAATGTAATCCATGTTAATGACAGAATTGAATTCGAGAGAAGAAAGAAGTCGGCAGTACTTTGAGGAAGATCAAGAGTTTGTTTCTGTTGAACCATCGGATTCATGGGCAACAGATTTAAAGTTTGCCCAGGTTGGTGGAAGTAACTATGAACAACAACACGAACGGCAGTTGCAGCAAGAGGTCCTTTTGGAATTTGATGACGAAGAGCGGACCAGAGAAGCAATGATAAGAGAACAAGAAGTCGGACATATTGTACAGAGCATATCTGATCTAAATCATATATTTAAGGTAGAGATTTACCATGAAGTTATTTCCTTGCTTCAATACAACAATACTTGCAGATTTTTGATACAACCAAATAAAACAAAGCAATGGACAATCGTTACTAACAATCTGCTTATGATTTTTGTAGGACCTGGCACACATGGTTCAGGATCAAGGTAGCGTATTAGACCGAATTGACTACAACGTTGAACAGACACAGATACAAGTGCAAGAGGGTTATAAGCAATTAAAAAAAGCTGATACGTACCAAAGAGCGAATCGCAAATTATACTGTATTATGGTGCTAACAATTAGTATAATATTCCTCAGCTTCCTCTTTGTTATATTCAAAACCTAGTACAATTGTATTAATAATATCACTGAATTAAGTAATTATCGTCCCATGGTTATTTAATTAATTAATCACTACAATGTCGAATTTATCCATAGACAATTCATGTGTATGTATGTACCTATGTACAAGTATAATAATGATATGTAATGCTGACAGCTAATAAATTATCAACTATTTATTTAAATGAATATAACCAGTTACTTGGCGTCATTGTGCTGCTCGCTGAAATGAAAATAAAAGTTGTGGAATTTCAAGTATCCACCAATCAGATGTAACATATCCTAATCAACCTAACCTTACATCTACAGAAAATATGCATGACTGCTGTGTGTAGAGGCTTGAGCCAAGTTCGAAGTTTCATCTTGGTGATGACGCTGTATCAGTTACTGTATTTTCAAACGAATCATCGGTACTAAAAATTCTACGGGATTAAAGGTAGGGTGTATTCTGTTGTGTTCCGAGATAAGCTGCCGGTCCTAAAAATTTCTGAAGACTGAGAGAGAGCTCAGGAAAAATCGGGTAGAGCAAGAGAGATAAAGACAGCAAACTGAGTTCAGAACACAACACATTTTATTATCCTTTCACGTTCGTTGTTCAAGGTGACGTGACGTACGCGACGATTCGTGTTCCGTAGATTTTCGAAAATATTCAATAGTGTACTAGATAATTATCCTAGGAATAAATACAGAGTGCACCACAGAGTTCACTGAAACATGAAAATATTAAGAAACTAGCAGAATTTATTACTCAAGATGTATTGCACGTTAAAAAAATGGTAAGCCAATAGATATTCGAAAAATACTGCAATTTGAAATTAATTTCAAATTACTTTCTGTCTAAAAATGATTTTTCTTAATATCCAGCATCCGCAGCCAAGACGCTGTAAGGGCCCTAAGCACAGGTGAAGTATCTACGGCTTTAAGACCCTTCTATTTCTCTGTGCATCCCGACTTGTTTGGCCAATTTCCCACACAAAGGGTAAGTCCTTGTTTTCAAATTTTTGTTTCGTATTCTGTGATGACATAAGTTATACTGCGTGTGTTTCTAACATGGATAGGTATAGCGTTAGGATCTGGCAGATTCTATGTTATTTATATCGTACATACTTGTGCGTGAAAGAGTTTCGTCAATCCTTTGTTCATTCACCGATTTCAAGTGCAATACAAAAATGCCAACACTGGAGCAAATATTAATTATAAAGTTTGCTTCATTTAATCTCCAGACTGTGAATGAAAACTCCCTGAAGCAGTTGAGTTCTTTGATTGAAACTCTGCAGCAACGGAGGCCAATCAGGCCGACTACGCTGCCCTTTTATCTACGCTCAAAAGACGAAAAGGAAGTCAAGGCTGGAAAATTTACCTTGGTGAAAATACAGTTGGCAGATCGTGATGTCAGAGAAACAATTCTGTGCATACTTAAGGCATGCAATCTTTCCACAACTTTCGTTGATAAAATAGAAGAGAAAAAACCACCAGCTTCAAAGCTAAAGTCACAATTTTGGCAGAGGTATAGAGCACATGATGGCAGAATTGATTTTTCTGAACTTGAGGATGATCCTATCTATGCTTCCATTATTATGAGGAGGAAAATCAACTTGGAACCTGACACGTTCAAGTAAGTGTATGTATCAGCCCTAAACGCGATCAACCTTTAATAAAATTCAGCTCTTTCTTTGGTTGGTTTTCACAACCGTCACCTTCTTCGTTCAAGACAAGGTTCACGATGTATCAGTACATAGACGTTGTGAAATGTATATGCAAAGCACAAATAAGTCTTTAAAATTCTGTCATATCTTAGAAAATTTGGTAGAAATCCATTAATTACTGATGTTATTATATATTTCCACAAGTAATCGTCTAATGCACGCAGCGAAAATAAACTGCTTTCAATTTACTTTGATAAACCAATTATTTTTATAATGATCCAGAACAAAAAAGATGATATCAAGATGATGATATAAATAAATAAAAGATGGGGTTTAAAAAACAGCTGCGACCACTTTTCATACACATTCAAAGAAAAATCAGCATTACCTTCAACTAACGAAGAAGCATTTTCTTTCTAATCAAGTATGCTGATCGCGTTATTATAGGTTTTATGCATTCTATACATTGTGTAATAATAGTGTCCAGAAAAAAATGTTGAGTGCCTGGAAATGTCAGAAAATTAGTACATAATTATATAAAAACTTATACATAAGTATATTTTGGTTTGTACTATGGATTGTTAAGAGTCACAAAGATGTTTTGGTGTTTCAGAGCATATTTAGAAAAGCATAGCAATGAAGCCCTTGTGAAATTAGAGGCATGTCGACCGATCCGTGAGGAGGTGGCCAAACTAGAGAAAGAATTATGTTTAGACTTGGGCTTGAAGAAAATAGTTTGGGACTGCGGCTGGAATATTGCTCACTATCGCGGTTGCTTATTAGCCTTTCTGGCACTCTCCAAACACCATCCTGAGCCCATGAAAGTTCTCCAAGGTAGAATTCTAGTCTTTGCTAATGACACAGGCATCAATTTGGAGGGAAATGTAATGTTGAACTCTGGTGAAGTGCGGCACAACTGGCTTGATGTAAGACATGTTGATAGATACAAAATTTTGAAGTAGAAATTGAGTGGTAGTCGTTAAAGTAGTATGTGGTTTTAACGGTTAACATTGCAGCTAGTGAAGAATGTGAAAAAACAAGATGCTGTTCTGCTGCGGCTCCCGGCATTTGAAAAGGCTGTCTCTCAAGTTCTGCTTGGCATCAAAGTTGGAAGACGGTGTGTAACGTAGAGTAGGTAATGAGTGACGGTAAGGCTCAGGGTGCAATTTATGTGCAGGAAATTCATGCCAAAGGTCATGGTGGATCAGTACGAACAACAGTTACGTCAGTTAACTACTACTCTGAGTGACTATCGAAGCCGTAGAAAATACCCGACAGATTGGCCCGAAGATCTGAGCGCTTACGAAATTGTAGTCGAAACGTAGGTTCTTCAGAGTCTTGTGTTAATTTTTTTTCGAATTCCGATGAAATTGAAGCAATTATCATTAAATATCTATTCTTTTTAATAGCGAAGCTGGGCCTTTGATGCTATCACCCACAGGACAATTCATCGTTCCATCATCCTGCCCTAGTTTTCTATTAATTAGCTTCATCACAGAAAATTTGAATGCAGCTACTGAGAGACTAAATCATTACAACAGGTATGTTTCTTCACAAAATTATCAGGGGTTTTACAAATCTAGGAAATCGAAAAAACTGCCAAAAGTCAATGAACTCAATTACTGACTTGGACTTGATGACACAACAGCGAATCATTTCGGAGTATCAGCTCAGCTGCTGTTAAAAAATCTGTGCGAGAATATTTCCTTGTGGCACAAATGTCAGATCGACTATGTTATGCCCTTATCATTTGTAACTAGTTGTGTTGCAGACAAATATTTTCATTACACTTTGTGAATAAATTCGTTTTATTGAAGGTTTTCAAAAAACTTAACAGTTTAATGTATTTTTCAGGGTGAAACACGTAGAACGAGAGCTTCACAGAAAAGTAGCACTTGAGCTAGAGCTGGCAGCGCTAGATAAAGATGATAGCATAACACCAGATTTGATGATACAATGCTGCGAACACCTTTTGCAGAACAAAACTGTTCTAATGCCAATGCTTTCTGGGATTAGGCTATGGGTCACTCACTACTATTCAGTTATGAGCGATGGAGTCTTATGTATACCATGGGACTGGAAAATATGATATAACAAATGTTTCATGATTTTCAACATCTTTAAAAAGACTTCAATAACAGTTCAACTATAGCGCATATTGTTGTAATTACAATTTTTTTATTTTTCTTCTGAATTTTATTTTCATTTTCGAAAGTTTACCTATTTTGGTATATTCTTTTAATGTATATTAAGCAAACTTGGAATGTTAAACTAGTATAGATTAGTCAACGAAGGTTCTTTTCATTCGAATCGTAATGAGATAATTCTGTGCCATTCTTAGTAAGCAAACAGATTCTAATTCAACACTAGCGAATTATATTTATATCTAATTTAGCAACGAGACTGTAGTACTATAGGTAATAACTGCACAGACAGTCTTGTATCACAGTTTTAGTCAATTATTAACAATCGTATTTGTACAATATCGGAATATCGATCACATTCTAATCAAATTTGAATTCTAAAGGGTGCAATTATGGTACATGTAAATACATTTTTATAAATAATGACAATATTTTTTGTCAGTGTCGCTATGTAATCTTGCGAGCAAAGTACATGCATTGGTTAGTATGTTTCATTTACTACTTATGCGTAAGAATAAAAACAAAGGCTGTAAAGATTATGAAGAAACTATGCATGAAATTTAATTTGAAATATCTTCTGCAAGTCCAAAATAAGACCCAGTCTTGACAAATTTTTCATCTAAATGATTAAAAACGTTTTATTTAGAGTACAGACTTCAACAACTTTCTTATCAGTCAGTTTTTTTGACAGTGCTGGGTAGGAAAAAACAGAAATACACCACATATATGTATGCCTGCGCTCGAGATCAGCAAATAAGGATTTTCAATACAACATGAGCAATAGTGCCAACAAATATTAAAATAACGTAACTTAATTTTATTCTAAAATTAGATAATAGCTTATATTTTTCTAAGCTTGTTGTAACAGGCTGTTGTATAAAATGTTATTTGCATCTAAAAATAAGTAGAAATAATGAAACAATTGACAATAGCCATATGACATTATTATCTTGTAAATAAATTGACCTTGTTAGAAGAATTCGTCTATTCTTTTGTCTTTTCACACGGACCGTGGACAAACAAATGCGAGTCGATTCTGAAGAAGTCTGAAGAGTTCCGCAACTTGACAAAGATTCGGAATATCATTGTCTTATTTTAACTGCTATGATAAACAAGCATAAAACAGCGAATGAGATTAGTTCGGAATACATCTTACCAACCTTACCAACTAAAGTTTGTGAACGCAGCCCAGGATTTCATTGTCATTTTCCTAAACGTCAAGTTCGTGGCACTCATTGAGTTGTCGCGTAGTCCGTTGTTGGGAGTTGTGTTTCATGTTGCGGATTCCAAATAAATAAAGTTGTGAACGTGATTAGTGCGTAGATGACTAATAACGGCTGCACCTTGATGCACAAAGTTCACTTTCACAGAGAATAGCAACAAGCTATTCTCTGTCATTTCATTATCAACCAAAATTGATTGCGGCTGACAATCACCACTACAGTTCGGTGTCCCATGTACACAAAAACAATAAAAATGCCAGCCACGAAGGATTCGAATATTGTTAAAATAGCCATAGAAATGGCCGATCAACAAGCACAATTAATTGAATTTAATCAAAAGCAGCCTTTGACCGGAATAATTCAGGTACATACAGACTTTAATTAAATGAAGATTGAAGAGCCTATTCATACAACCTCCAGTTTACCTTTCAGCGAATTATCGACTGCCAATAATACTGAATGCGGATATTCAACCTAAGGATCAAATTCATCTAAATAAAAATTCAATATCTGCTATGCCCTATGCTTGTTGCACATCCTTAAAATATTTTGACTTGATAAAAGTATAGTTTGTTGCATACATTGAATTCAAGTAAAATCTTTGGTCATAGCGACAATATTATTTATAAATTATCTATTTTCTGATGAACTCATCACTGTATATGTCGTCTTGCAGGAACTGTGCAATGCTTGGGATCTCTCAGATCCCGACACGTATGCTCTGCAATTTTCAGATAACAACCATAACTATATAACAGAAAAAAATCGGAATGAAATAAAAAATGGAAGCATTTTAAGACTGGAACATTCACCTTCAAAAACAGCCAGCGACATACTAGCCAAACTAAACAATGGCAATAACGATGAAAAAGTTGCAGCACTCCAGAAATTAAGCACTCTTAGCAACGACGTTACATTTGCTTTGGAATTTATCAATAAACAAGGCTTGGCTCTCATTATTTCACAGGTAATTTTTAACAATGTGACTATTTGCACTGCAGTGTAAATGTATTCAGGCATTTTGGACACCCTTGATAGGCTGAATATTTACTTGTCCCTATTATTTCAAAAGCAATTGGAGTTTTCGAACAATTATTCAATTTACATGACAGATGTTAAATTAGGGTCGATTACCATTCGTAACCATAGAGAGTAAGTTTCTGATAAATTATATTCACATGGAAGTTTGGTGTGCCTCATCAAAATTGTTTTCGAGTTATTTTATCTACAAATGAATCTGGAAAAATCATGACGTGCACACTTGGGTTATAATGTAGCTTCAACTTCAAAGGAATCAAAGAACGATAAAGATCCTTCCATGATCAAACCTTGTCTCATCTCATAGTTTACTATGCAATGTGTATATGATGTAACATTAATGTTCAACCAAAAACCAATCCCTTTAAAATACAAAAACTATTCATACCTTGTATTTAATAACTAGAAATTGCTACTTCTTTATTCTTCTAGTAAACAGCTAATACTGCTCTTACAAATCTGTAACTCTGTTTCTTGAACGATTTTTTAATCCAAATCCAATGTTCTTTCATATGTCTTTTTATAACGGTAGGTTGAGGCTGGTAAATCTAAAAGTAACACACTAGCCTTTCTCTTGCAATCCTTTGTGGAATTGATGGATCATGGGATTGTATCGTGGGATATATTGGAATCTCCGTTCATAAATAAGGTGGCTAGCTATGTGAACAATCAAGCGACTCCGCCGGACTCTAAGGTGGTCGAAGCATCCTTGCAAATTTTGGAAAATATTGTCGTGAATTCTTCGGGAAAATACAGTCAAGTTGAAAAGGAAGTTACTTTTCCAAATTTAGTCATGCACTTGCAAAGTCAGAGCCCTCAAATCCAACAAAATGCTATGTCCCTCATCAATGCTCTATTTCTCAAGGCAGACTTGCCTAAACGGCGAGCTGTCGCTGCTACTCTGCAATCTAAACAATTACGGCTCGTCTTTGTTACCAATGTAATACAATCAACAGGACAGGTAAGATTTAATAATAAATTGGTACTCAAACGTGAACATTTTCTCATAAAAGTTTTCTTAAATTCTTCTAATTACTTCCAGGTTGGCAGCGAGATGGCACATCAACTCTATGTGCTGCAGACACTGTTGCTAGGACTGTTAGAACAGAGAATGATGACTAAAATGGATCCCCAAGATCAGGATGCACTTGACAAGATCAAAGAACTTCGTCGCATTGCATTTGATACTGAAGGGTCCGTAAGCGGAGATGTAACAGCTCGAAAACAAGGCATTTTTGCTAAAGATTACAAGAAACTAGGCTTTAAGTACGATATAAACCCAGCCATGGATTTTACCGAAACTCCACCAGGAATGTTAGCTCTGGATTGTATGGTTTACTTTGCAAGAAATCATGTGGAGAGTTACACAAAGGTGGTTCTGGAGAATTCGTGTCGAGCCGATGAGCATGAGTGTCCATTCGGACGAACTAGCGTCGAATTAGTAAAACTTCTCTGCGAGGTAAGATTTTTGAGCGATTGACAAGTATTTGACACAAAATTGTATACAAGTAATGAAATATGCTATGACATATCAATATTTTTCGACCTTCTTTTAGGTATTACGAATAGGTGAAGCTCCCAGCGAACAAGGGCAGTGTTATCACCCAATGTTTTTTAAACATGATCATCCCTTTGAAGAGTTTTACTGTGTATGCATAGTTTTACTGAATAAAACATGGAAAGAGATGCGGGCGACGACGGAGGACTTTGTCAAAGTCTTCTCTGTTGTTAAAGAGCAAATCACTCGAGCACTTCAGAGCAAACCGACAGGACTTGATAAGTTTAAATTGACACTGCATCAACTTACTTACTCTGTAATCACAAACCTCTGGCAGCAAGAAAGGACCAGCCGCGAGGAGTGTGAGAGCCATGCCAAACCTATCATTGAACTTCGGGAACAAATTACCCCTGAAATTATGGATCTTATACGCCAGCAGAGGCTTGGGTTCTTAGTCGAAGGTACTCGTTTCACCAAATATGGTCCCAGAGGTCAGGTAAGTTGAGCTTCTTTCAGAGCTGTTAGTTTAATTTCTCATCAATAACACTGTACTCTAAAATTGCAATATAAGGAATATGATGATTTGTGACTTTAGAGAATGAAAGACAAATTTCGGTACGTTCGACTTTCACCAAATCACAAAGTGTTTCATTACGGTGAATGCGATGAGAAGTCTGTGCCAACAATTGACGAGCTTCCAGCAAAACTTGCGGTTGTCGAGATTCGTGCGCTTTTAACCGGTAGAGACTGTCCGCACATGAAGGACTTACAACGGCGAAAGACTACCCATCAGCTTGCATTTTCTTTGGCCCTTGATTCTGTCGAGGTGAGCAGTCTTGACTTTGTAGCACCAGATGAGCAAGTATTTGATTACTGGACTGATGGGATCAATGCTTTACTGGGTAAGCCTTTCTGAAAAATAATCATTAGTTTACAATGTAATCTTTGGAAATTAGAAATTGTTTCTTCACTTTTATTGGAAATCAAACTGTACCATCACCTGTCTATATTCCGAACTTTAGGCAACAAGATGACGAGCAAGGAAACAGAAAAGGACCTGGAAACCCTCTTGTCTATGGATATTAAATTGAGATTATTAGATGCAGAGGGTATAGACATTCCGACCGAACCTCCACCGATCCCAGACAATCCACCGCACTATGACTTTTGTTACGAACTCACATAGACTTGAGAATTATATTGTGGGTTTTAATTTCATTAGTTTCATTGTCAGGTATCTCAAGATTTTACATACAAGATGTTAGTGCAATTTTTTATTTCATGTGCAAATGGTTTAAATGCCGCAATTGACTCATTAACTATAGGTTAGTTTCTATAAATCAGAAATCGCATGCGAAAAGTATTATTATTATTATTATTATACGTGCAGAATCTTTGAGAATAGTCGCACTCAAGAGACCAAATTGGAAATTTCACGATGGCGAAATGGCGTAAATCTATAGTATGCCAAAGATATTGAAGAATGATTTATATATACATATACATATTTTACAGATTTTTACTTCATTTTTTTTTCTACAAGTTACCACCAGATGTGGTCTATCTATTGAATCTCTACTTCAGAATATTTATGTAATCAAAGGCAACAGTTTTATAGTGCACGAATCTACACCGCTTTTAACGTAATTTATTGCATTCATATTTTTTATACTCTTTCGTAAATTTACGTAAACTTAATTATTGTAATTGCGATATTAAGGGTGCCATTTTTTTATTCTACATTTTTATCCGTAGTTTGTAATGACGCAATGATCTTTATTGAATAAAAATAAATAATTTATTTAACAATATTGTGTAGTTTGGATCCAGATATCACTACAGAAATTTGTCTAAACACTACTTATAAGAACAATGTATTTTTTAAGTAAAAAATTCTACTTCGCGAGGCTCTAATTTGCACAGTGATCATAGAGAATTTTATTCATGAGAACATTTTAGTCGTGGCAATTTGAAAATTAGCACGGATGAAGAAAAATTGTATTACTATCAGCATATTGTATTTTTTACCGTTAAACATTGCTGATTATACAACATGTATATTTTGTTGATGTCATCATGCTACATCGAATCACTAAATATTCAGTTAGGATTGAACCGAATTCAGTTGAGTTCGCGGTATTTATTTTCTGGCAAAGCTATCTGCAATTGAAGATTTAAAAAATCACGTGCCGATGTCCTCGTTCAAGATATGATAGTGCTGAGGGTCATCGGCATAGTGGTCAGGAGGACAGAGGAAAAATTCCATGAGGTTGAGCACTGGCCCTCTGCTAAACGGATTCAAGTAACGTCCTCGTTTGTCCCTCAGATATGAGTATCTCTTATAATTGAACATTTCGTTTGTTGTGAGGTTCATGCAGGCGTGAAGAACCTGCAGTTTGTGAAATAAAGAAGGGGTTTTACAGAGCTATCGAGAATAAGACAGTAGTTTTGAATGATAATCTGTCTTACGGAAGTGCAAGTCAATATCCACCCAAGTCCGCAGAAAACAAAAGCCTCAAGAAGACCCAGTACATAAAGTAATTGAATCCCTTCAATCGCGATGCAGTAGCAAGCGAAGTATAACGTGAATGAACAATTTATTGCGATGCTCAGGACAAAAAGGAAGAACCACATTCTGAAACAGTGGAAGAAATGAGCTCGGGTGAAAAAACTATAGTTGAGATACATTAAGGACTTGTCTGGGCTCTGTAACTTTGTAACGGATGATAAAGGAGGTTTTCCGTCCAAAGCTGATCGCTGGTCTAAATGGTGTTTATCACTTTCATCACCGTGATACAAGTTGCAGAATCAGAGGCCTGGGTTCGTTCTGTATGTACAAACCTGTTCCTAAGGCCAACACAATTGTAGATAAACGGACAATGGTGATCGAAGTACGTTACGCATCGATTGCAGAGACGGCAGTGTTTCGCTCTGAGTGGTCTGAAACACCTGCAGCTGTGGCAAAGTCGCGACAATATCACGTTCCGTTTCTTCCACTTGTCAAAGTAAGGAATCTGCGGAGAAAAAACACATTAGCCTTAGTTTTATTTTTGTAAGAGGAAAAACGTTCAAGTACACGCAAGGATCACAGCACCTGTTTTATGGCCCTATAGTAGGTCTCGCTGTTTCGAGGCACGTATCCAGGGTTCCGCCGATTGGCTACAATCCATGAAATCCACATCACAATGTTCCAATAAATAAAACAATAGTGGCTACCTCGGAGAACATCCCACGTCAATGGAATACACTTCAGCATATACATTGGATAGCCCCAGAGTAAGACAGAGCCCATGAAAAGAAGAAGAGGCCCTTTGCTGTTACCTGCGCCTCCAAATAGCAATGCCCTAATAACCGGATTAATCATTTAGAAAGTGTGAATAAGAACGAAAGTTTCATTATTTTAGAGTGCGATGATTTCGCATAAACTACTCTTAAGAACCATATTTTCAAAGTTTAAAAGCACTCCATTTCTCGAAATTATGCTTTCGAGTGAAATTTTTTCTTCCAAAAACTTGTACGATAACTTGAACCGGAATTTCTGAGAAATCCCAGTTCTATTGACTGCCTAATTTTTTTCTACTGTCAATGTGATCAACGAAATATCTGGATGACATTCCATCAGAAGAAGGTAAAAGATATTACCTCAAGACTAACGTCAAACCGATTATTGTCAGACTCTCAAGATAGCATCGAAGCTGATACCATAATAACTCAAACCCGAATATTGTGCAATATTTTAGTACTTTTCCAGAGTCTTTTCAAAAAATGTAAGAACGAAAAAAAATGGGATTATTTGTGTGGATAAGGTAACAAGCAATCGGTAAATTAAGGAATTGAGGCCAAGGCGTAACAAGGCGACGAAACTATAAAAGACTGGGACCGACCAAAGTTCGTTCATCGGTGGAATCCACCGAGATCTCCGTTTCTGTTCGGCCTGAAGAATAGCTACAATGTCAGCATGTCGATGAGCTCGAGCAAGCTGAAGTGGCGTTTTGCCGTTCTTGTCGCGCGGCTCAAGCTCGATTTTACTCTTCTCGCAAAGTATCCTCGCGCAGTTTACGTTGCCGGATAGACAGGCGAGGTGCAGGGGCGTCGAGCCGAAGTAGTCTGGCTTCTGCAGATCGACGCCGCTGTACATCAAGAGCCTGATTAGCTCCGGGTGGCCTTTGTATGCGGCCCAGTGCAAAGCTGTGTCCCCGTTTATATCGGTCAGGTGACACTGAGCTCCGGATCCTAAAAGGAAAGCTGCAGTTGCGGCTTTCCCAAACATACATGCCGTCATCAGCGGCGTCAACCCCTTGAAATCGGCCGCGTTCACAGCCACCCCGGCCTGTAAAAAAATTCATCTCTTTCTCTTTTTCTCCCTCACAGTCCATCGTGCGCTATGGAAAACTTGTTCACTGCGGTAGTGAGACGTTTTTACAACCTTCAGCAAGGTTTGTACGATTGCACTGTGCCCTTTGCGGCAGGCCCAGTGGATGGGCCTGGGCCCCTGCGTTCCCAAGCAAGAGAGATCGACGGGTCCGTTCCGCTCCACCAGGTAACGCATCACCTACAAGGAAGAGTTTTGGAAAATTGCTTTTTACAAAATAAGCACCGAATTTTATGATAGAGGTAGCGACTGACGTGCTTGAAGAAGTACGAATAAATACGGATATCAACCCTTTGAAGGAGAAAGTTTTTCAGAGAAAACTTCTCGGACATAAATTGAACAGAGATTGTGAAGAGTTTTGAAGTATTGTAATCAAATATGACACTTATAGCTACAACACGAACAAGAAAAGAATTGCTAGCTCAGAAATACAAGAAAGATCAGGGATAGCATGAAATTGTTGTGGCATTCACCATTATTTGATAATTTTTTACCTACTATATAATTGCGCTGACAACGGCTGAAATTATTATTGGTAGAATGTAGAACATTTTCATGCTTTACCTATTTTACCGCAATTGCAGTACTCGCATCGGCAATTCTTTTTTCTGAAAAATTGAAACTTATGCACGCAGTTAGGTTGAAAATATAAAAAAATCTCAAATAAGTAATCTCATCTAACGCACCTCAAGGTTTCCGTCCAAGGCAGCCCAATGGGCAGGTGTGTATCCCCATTCGTCCCTGGCGCTGAGGATGCTGGAGGTTCCATTGATTTCTATGAGCGTCTCAATAGCCTCGACCTCCCTATAATCAATCATACACATCCCATTAATTATCGAAAAATAATTTCATCGCAGAAAATATCGCAATGAGCATACAGTGCTGTATTATCAAAGCGTAAGGAACTGTAACGATTCTTCTGAAGAAGACTTACCCGGCCCGTACCAGGTCAAATATCTCCTTCGACTTGTCGCTGGTCCCTCCGGAAGCCTGGCTGAGGGCGGCGTCATCCGCGTAGACGTCGTCGTCGGGGCTGTTTCTTCTTCGGGTCCCCTTGCCTCCGGCATGAGCCGCCTCCACGGACAACGGACTGTTCGGCATGTGTCCCACCATGTCGGGGTCCGGGCTCAACTCCCATACCGACCTGGCAGCGCCCGGGCCCGTAACAGGGCTCACCGGGTACACCTGCAGGAGGAAATCACAGTCTTACGAATTTGGTGGATGCAAATGGTCATGGAAAATAAGTGCAGTAATTTGCCAATGAATATCTTTTTCAATTGGTACACTACGTCTGTATGCACAGTGTTTTTCTCCATCACGTGTAAATACTGAAGATACTTTAAATAATTAAATTACTCTTTTAAATTACTCTTCTTTGGTCTCATATGCGCTACAGCTAGGAGTTGTATATTTGTTAGGTGGTACTTGCCTTGCAAAGCGTTGCGAGATCCGTGTTGAAACGCTCAAACTCAGAAGGGGATCTTGAGTTGGTGACTACGGCTGCAGGTACGTCTGGGACGGTTAGTCATAATGAAAATCCAGGACCAGACATGTTTCACGTTTTCACGTTTCACCCTGCGATTTTTTTAAGAAATGTCACGAGAACCAAGAGTTGACCTAGACTTGCGTTCAGATCAATAGCAACCGCGGGCCACTCATACCTGTTTGTAACATTATAGGTACAAGGAGTGCTCGTCAAAGTCGAAGCACGCCTGCGTCAAGGAATTCGAATTTTGTATTATCAACTTTCAGGAAACTACCCCGTCATTTAGGCTCCCAATTTTTCACAATACCTATTATGTAATATGAACGGCCATTTCAAGGGATTTCCAACGAACTGCAGATGCTAACGTGCAAATGTGTTTGAACAAGTTGCTAATTGGGGCAGACATTTTTTTTCATTTAGTTCAACGACGGTTAACGAGACGACAAAGCATCACGAAATAACCATAATCATAATGTCATCATGTATAAAAACATATAACATAAAATAAGAATGTAATGTAATAAGTATAGAGATATGATTAAGTTACAAATTAAGACCCGAATTTTCAAAATTTCGTATACCAATTATATTACACACTAATGAAAAAGAATTCTTTTCGGGTCAGATAATGCATTTCTAATTCATTCGAATCCTGTATAAATAAAATTAAGAAATGAATTTCAGTTTACTGAGTTGTTAATATCACGAGTAATCCAAAGTTTTAATATTGGGATCGAATATTAATCTCATTTTAAATCACGTGGTATCACCGCGAGAATTGTTTGATCAATGCTTGAATGTAGCCGTGATACTAAAACGCGAGCGAAAGTAAAGAAGGCAGAATAATGTGATTTTATCGCAGAAGTTTGTGAATAAATTGGAATTTATATCGATTAAAAAAATGGTTAAATTAACGACTGCCTACGTGGAAAAAAAGTGTTCACAGACGCAGGCATCGAAATCGCTTACGAAAGAATTAAAAAAGGATCATCTGAGAAAAATCACTCATCTTTACATGAATGACAAATTCATCAATGCGATCGTAAGTGTGTTCAACAAATTCATTATTAATGATCGATTTTCTTAAATTGAATTGATTACGAATGACTTGAAAAAACGTAATAGCATAAATTATAATAATGTTATACGCTTCGTGCATTTATCCTTTCATTCGACATGAAATATTTTAATTAAGGGTAACTTTGCGATGTGTGGGAACCTGCGCGTAATTTATCTCCACAATAACTCGATAAGTAAAATAGAAAACTTACATTTCGGAACGAACATCACGCATTTATATCTGCAACACAATAATATATCAAAAATTGAAAACTTGGACTGTCTGCAAAATCTTACATCACTGTTCCTGGGATATAACAACATTGCCGTAATTGAAGGGTTGGGAAATCTGGAGAACTTGACAGAACTGCACGTGGAAAGACAGAAAATTTCCGCGGGGGAATCTCTGTATTTCGATCCCAAAAGCTGTCACAATTTAACCGTAAATATATGCTATTATACTAACAATAAGACCTTCTTCGAGTGAAAAATACTTTATATCTTTTCAACTCTTTTATATTCATTAAAAAAAAAAAACTGATTGATCCTCGTTCACGATTCTTATCATATTATAAAATACCTATGTTTCCTTAGATGTCATTGAAGGTTCTGAATGTAGCAGGAAACAGAATGAAAACTTTGAAGGACATCAATAATTTCGAAAGGCTTGAATCGTGCGACGCAAGATGTAATTCTATCGAAGATGTTAAGGATTTGACCGAAACCGTACAGAGTTTGAGAAAGTTGAAACAATTATTCCTCCAAGACAATCCAGTAACGAAGTATTACAGATACAGGGAAAACATCATCGCCAATTCGGACTCGTTAGGTGTGTTGCAACAAGTCCAACATCACAAGATGATTAAAAGATAATCAATCTTTGAAGGCTTATACCGTATTGAAAATGAAATGTTATACTCAGATTCTTATCTCACAGAATGTTTAGACGACAAGGACATAAGTTCGGTCTGTCGAAAATTTATGAAAAATTTCAAAATCGAACGGCACCTTCAGCAAACAACTAAACAATCAAAGATGACTCTTAGCGATGACATAACGAGTGAGTACACGAGTATAATATATGGATAATTACCCGATCAGCACCCTCGTGTAACTCAGATTCGGTGTATTCGTGTTATAATTTTAATTGCGGTATAACCGAATATTTTTCCGACTAATTCTGTGTCGACAGGTTCGTTGAATTTACCTCCGGCATTCAAGAGATCTGTCACTCGAGCTATATTGCAGAATTCAGGACCGAAATTATCAGTATCTGTGACATCTGCGTCGGGTCAGCTGCATCCACAGATTTTCCCGTCTTGGAAATCGGGCAAGTACTTAATATTTAATTAATCGGTAACTTGTGTCATTCCATTTTATCGAGATGATTATACGAATGCTAATTATGATTGCGATTACAATGTAGTACTTTGAACGTATCTTTACAGTGTCTTCGATCAGAGGCTTGAGGGATAGTCATTTTACTCCTAGACCACTTTGGAGAAGTTCATCGAGAGGTCGGCCAAGTCTAATGTTTGCAGCTGCAAGTGAAAACACGATAGCATTACCACCGATCTAATTGCGAGAAGAATATTTCACGGAAAAGTTGATTGTAATAATAGGTAGCTGTGAACGTACAAGTTGGCTCGAATTCGTCGTGCGTCTGCTTTTTTGCGCGAAGCGTGCGACTTACTTACACCATTAACGCTAAACTTATGCATTCGGAATTGAAATGTAATTAATTGATGCAGATATTGTTAATAGTAACATATATAACACATTGAAAAGGTAATCAAGCAATAAATTAACATCGAACAATAAAATGGTAGCAGACAAAACTAAATAACCGTAACAAAAATTTGTACGCTATTCGGATATGTCTGAGACAAAAAGGCACCACTTGTAAGATTTTGAAATAATCATAAATATCTGTAAAACGAGTTTTGCTAAGTATATTTTTGACTAACAATGAAGAGCAAAATATACATAGTAATTTGTGGACTACAATAGCGCAAATAAATCATGTTAGGTAATGAGTACCTAGCAATTTCACCCAGCTATAGTATAAATAAATGGTCATTCCATGATAAGTAAAAGTGACAGATGTAAAATGGAATATATTGACATGGGAGATATTTTTTCCAAGTATCAATTCGAAGTTAAAAAAATACTCGAACTTGAGTAAGTAATTCAAAAATATTTCGAAACATCATAAATAAAATATATTGGCTTCCGACTAAAATAATTTTTTTGAATTGTTATATTATCATCATGGACAAATTTTGATTTGGCAATATTGAACAGTGCGTGTGAATGTAATTTACTGTCAGTGCTGTAAAACGGAATGTTAACGATTATTTTTTGAACAGATTACTTCCACGTACGCACGACAGCAATAATTATTTATTGACCCACCAGATGCATTGTAGAAGGCAATCAAGAATTTCATCAACCTCGTTCTAAGGCAAATTGTGCGAGATAACCAGACCAAATGAAAGTTTACGGGAAAAAGAAGAAGAATCGATCGTTTGTAGCCGCATGGATATATAAATTGTGAAATAAAAGGATATTCAGATAGAATATGTCATAATCATTGACCATCGAAAATTGATTAGATACGTATGTATCGTGTGTTATGTCCTTATGTATGCTGGGTAAGAATGACAAATATGAAATAAATGAAAACAATATAAAAATGAATAAAATTAACAGATATTTTGTTTAATACGACAATAATTAATCATTCGTATATAAAAAAAGCACAAATCCTATGCACCATGCATTAAATAATTGATCATAAAAAAATAATATGTATACATATGGTGTGTGTATATATGCGAAGTTTAAAAAATAATTAATTACATCAAACATACGGATACTAGAAATGTATATTTTGTAAATGTAAATTTATAAGGAAATTTAAATGTAACGCACAGTCATTTGTAATAAGCAATACTCTTATTGAAAACTTGACACAAATTTAAATTCATATCGCAGTTACGGAAATGCAGTTTGTAATGATAAAATAACGAAAACACATTTTGACACATATGATATACCTGTCTCCTAATCAGGATGATTTATAACTCGTTTTGGTTTGTATGCTTTACATTCTGTTTCGTCGCAAATAGACGACTGAGATGTTACTTGCAACATATAATCTTATAATAGTTTATAAATAGGTATGTACCCGGGAAATTATTATATTAACTGCACAATTATAAAGAAGAACAGAAACAAACAATGAACTTATAATTGTATATAGTCAGGTAAATAATGTAATTAAATAAAAAATTGTAAATCGTTATTCTCATACGAGTATACAAACTACAGATAAGTTTAGACATATACGCTGACCAAAGCATAATCAATGCTATTGGTATGTTATTTATGTATATTTATAATTTATTATTCTATTATAATAATAATAATTAATGTTGTACTTAGATCAACAAAATTTACACGTTTCAAAAGAAATGTTAATAAAAAAGCAAAAAAGCAAGAGAACCTCATCACCCGTTCATCTTATCCAATACCATGGGTTTTCATAGTTTCGCAGTTGTACTTACATTTATTTATTATCGTAATTCTTATGTTTCAATTTATCAAAACATACTTCGTCGTGTTTTTTATAGTACAAGAAAAAAAAAACGTGATGATTTTGAAGATTTAAGCTATACTAATTATTAATACATAGGTATTTTATATATTAATATATATATATTTATATATATATATTTGAATTTTTTTTTAATGATTTTCTTTTTTTTTCTCTTTTTTTAAGCAAGAAACCTCTCACTTCGTAGTATTTTATATTCGTCTTGTTATTCTAACCGGTTTATAAGTCACATTAACTATATATTAAGAAAGTCTTGTAGTAGAACGTGTAAGAATAATAATAATTATTATTACTTACAGGCGGTGCGAAATAATATATGTACGAACCATTCGTGGATGAAGTGAAAAAAAATGAACGACCATATTCATGATGTTAAAATGAATAACATAGTTGATTTATCTCACTAAGCTTAGGTAAATGTGCATTTAGCAAATTCATGTGCAGCAGTATCTCACAGTATTCTTTACACAAATTACGACACATTACACTCAATCGAATCTTGATTGATTTTATCTTTGCACCGAACGATAATTCACATTCGTTCGGTCAATTCAATGTTTGATAAGAAAAACAAAACGTTGATGTGATAAAGGTAATGATGAAAATGATGACAATAACAGCATGTTTCGAAAAACGTGTAAATGTTATACAATATATTATCTAAGTTGAAATGGTAAAAATTCATACGGACAACAAAATGTTGGTGGAAAAGACCTTCTCATCTCACAGGGCATGGATTTACGTGAAAACTATGAAGTGCCGTAAGATTCGGTGAAATGCAATTTTTATGCCTACGGTAATACATTAATGCGCTGTTAACTACAGATAAGAGGCTTCTCTGCCGTTAGATACGATTTATGCTTAGTCATGCCTTTTTAATATTTCAATTTGAAATATTCCACGGGTGTATCAAGTTCTACAAACGAATACAATAAATTCCAGATTTTTCAGTGAGCTTGGAACTAAGATATCTCAATGCAATGAGTGCAGGTGAAGTATTTATTAGATTAACCAATTTCTGGAATCACGTTGAACGTTTTATAGTACTTGGAAGACATAATAAAAACATGTCATTCGGATGCTTGATTTGGATATCTGTTACTTTCGTCAATATATCTCCTTATACTTTTATTGTTTTCGTTTGTTTAGCCCAATATTTTGATTACCTTACTACAAACTGTAGAGTACCCTTTGCCCACAAGTCTTACCATTTATTTATATTAATAAGTATATTAATAAGATATTAGACTCGGTATGTATATTTTATCATCTCGAGTATGGTCAAATTCACATGTATATTGGAGCTTTCTTTTTTCTCTTTCTAATTTATTCAAACTTTTATATTTTTTTTTTTTCATTTTTAAAATATTACCTTAAAAACTTCCTAGTGAACATCGTTCCAATGTATAACTAATTCCATATCGCAACCAAGCATAATAACGTTAGTCGATAAAGATACTTGTTTTTGTAATCACATATTTTATGTTGACATCATAATACACAGTTGTACTGGGATTATTTGATGAAAGTTACTATTCGCATTGAGGAAGGGAACCATCTTAGGCGGTGGCTCAGAACACGAAGTCATTTCGGTAAAATCGAAGGGCCATTTTTACTAAATAACTTTTGTATGACGTTCGTTATCGAATTCAAAGTAATCAGGCCTAATTGTTAATAGTCTTCAAGTGGAAATGTAATAATGATGTTTCTTTTACACGATACTCTACATTCTTTCTATACTCTAAAGTATAATTTGTAAAATTATCGGCATCGTTGACAAATGATCTTTTTCAAGCCTCAAACATAAAGTTTTCTTCTTCCTCAAAGGCGTCATGGTGTAAAGTTGCATATAATTTATATACATAAATAAGTAGCTGCTTGGTCGCTATCGATCAACTATGCATGGAAATCACATTTCAATTTGATTCATTAAAATGCTTCGGAATTTTCAAATTTATATCAATATTTTACAAACAATTAGTAACATTATTTCATCAACATTTGTACCTAAAATATGATCAAATTTGAACAATATGGTCAGGGCACTCTACAGTTATGCCTAGTGCTTACTCAACGCGGTTACTGCGCAGTCTGCTGTTGAATTTCAATCTTTTCAACTGTCATGTCAGGATTCATATCTGTAGCTTCCTGAATAGCTTCCGCCAGAGCCTTGTCGTGATCGATAGGATCCCCGTCTGATTGTATTGTAATTTTCTGTTCCACTCGAGTCTCAACAACACCGTCTTTTTCCGTCTTATACTGAAACGAGGAATTACAGATTAATATAATTTCTTCTTTTATCTATACGTAATCGAGTACACTAACCGTAATTGTTTCCACGGTACGAGTCTTGCTAGATATTGTTTGAGAGCTGACAATTTCACCGGTCGCGCTATAATTGCCATCTTCGCTTTCCAAAGCTACTTTTCGTGACTCAGTTGCAACCAATGGTACCGTTGTTGTCGTTGTTACATTGTTATCGGGTTCCCCTGTGTAAACGTGCGTTTCCGTTGCTACTATGCCAGCTTGATCTCCCTGTAAGTTTTCAAAACCAAATTGAAACAGCTTTTCATTTGCGTGCCGACTATATTTCGGCTACAAAATGTGATAATTTTCACAAACTGATTTTCAAACAACATATAAGTGATATTAAAATGTATGAGCCTCGACCTCGAAGATCTGTTGATGTCTTTATTCAATAAATGCTATATTTCTTCTCTGAGCATTTTATTTTTGTTATTAAATAGGACGAAGAAATAAAGATGCTAAAAAATTCATGCCTGTACAGATGCAGTGAAATCAATGCAAGAACAACGATGCCAGTATTAAACTTACCTGCTTTTGTAATTCTGAATTTGTAGCTCGTGTACATAGTTTCATATATTTACAAAATGAAATTATTCACAGGATATTCATAAATGCTTAGCAAGATCTTGAGTATAAACAAATGCATAATTGAAATTTTTCAATCTGAGTATCGTTTGTGAAGTATTGGAGATTTAAAATTGCAAAATGTGCTGCATAAATTATTACAGAATAAAGTAGATAAGATATCAGTTACATAAAATTCGTTACGATTTGTATTTCATTACTCTGGCCGTCGTATCATTTACCTGATAATACTGATTGTAGATCGCTTGTTGGTCATCTTCGAAATCAATCGGTGTACCGGAATCACCGCTGCTCGAACTGGAGGTACTATGACGACGTGAACTCAGCTACGCCATGCAATGTTAGCCAAGCCATTGAAATTATTTACAAATGAACAGAAACGAAAAATTATGAGATAATTGATCTTTGTTCGGTTAATCAATCAAATAATTAAGTAAAATGACAAACAACTGAATGATCTGTGCCAACTCTATTTTGTATACTCAAAATGATTATTGAAAGAGTGACTTTAAGGTTTGCGTAAATTTCATTTTTGGTTAATTAAATGAGTTACATGAACAAGGCTTGCGCGGGCAGAATCTGGATTACCTTGTTCGAATATTTCAAATAATCTCAGATGAAATGCACAATAATTTGCTGGACAAAAAATGATTATAGACAAGTGCAAAATATGAACTGTTTCTCAACACAATGTGAATGGAAGTACATGCCCGATTAAAGATTGCAATTCAAGGCATATTAAAAAAAAATAAATAAATAAATAAATTGTAAACATTACCTGTTCGCCGGAAAGTACATGACTTGTTGTTCTGACTTCCTGTGTGACAACACGCTGTTCCTGCCATGTTGCACTAGTAGCAGTTGTATGAGCTACCGTTTTTTCTTCCACCTAATTTGAAAAAGAGAAATAATAAGGCTAATAAAAAACTAAAATCATAATTGGGTTAATATGGTAATATTAATTGAACATAAATGTTGACCACATATTAATGACGACAATTTAACTTTGATCAAAATTATGACGATGGCAAACAGCTTCGATAATTATCATCGTATGAAGAAGAAAACAAATTTGTTCTATGTAAGGTTTTGAAAACTAATCGGGTTTCAGTTGTGAATTTAAATGAGGAAAAAAGGAAAATCAAGTCTCACTTACAAGTAGACGTAGAATCTCTGCATTTTTATTGGGCTCTCGCAAGATGCTAGTTTAAATTGCATGACCAACTATCAACACTTTATTTTACTTCAACAAACCTGGCTCGTTTTCTGGTTCTTTTCCAAGTCTTCGTGCATCGTTGCTGTACGGGTCGTAACAGCGGTTGCTGTCATGTACGGTGATCTACCATCGTCGGCTGCTTCAGCCTAAGTACAACTACTGTCTTACAACGATTCTCAGCTAAAACGTTTATACCTATGCTAAACTAGGTTTGGCTCGGAGATAAATATTAAATTATACTCCCACTCTACAGATAATAATCATCACTTAATGGGGAAAATTCTACTGTTTTCAATAAGTTAAAAATGAATGTCTAAAAAATATCGACACAATGACAACAAACACTGAAACACATGCTGACAGGCTAGTATTGCAGTGGAAATAACATTGACATAGCAAGGGAAGAAAATTTATATCAATGGTTTGCTACTAATAAATGATCACTGCAGGAATGCAGTTTGAAAAACGTCATGCATCTGTTGTGTAGATAATGAAAACAAAAAAGGAATATGTCACCTTGTTCACATGTGTAGATACAGTGACTTGGCCGGTACCTCCTGGCGTAAGGTCCTCTACTTTTTCTTCAATGTTCTGTGTCACCCCTTCATGATCTTTGACAGCCGATTGTTTAGTTGTAGTTTTAACAATTGTTGGTGTGGTCGGAATTGAGGTCTTCTTTAAAGCGGGAATATTGATCTTGGCAGCACCACGCAACTCCCTAATAACGTCACCTTTTCCCTCTCCGTACTGATCCAAATCATCATCGCTGTCATCTCCAGAGCCACTTTCATACGCTCCGCCTGATGTTGGGTAGATCTTGGCGTCTTTACCGAAAGAGCTCATTCCACTGAATTTCTTATACCGTGGATCGTCATAAAAGCCTTGATTAACTGCACTGACCAAATTCGCAATATTTTCTTCTGACTGAGCATTCGGTTCGATCGTAACAAGGACGGTTTTGTACATAAACGTTAGATTATCTTTACTATCCAGCTTGCCATCACTGGAGTGAATTAAACCATCCTTGACATAGCTTCCGTCATTGACAAACAACGTTCCGTCAAGGGGTTTACCGTTCTTTCCATAAATTACACCAGCAACAACTTTACAACCTTCTGGACCAAACGGATTTTGCGTCAGCGGCTTTCCATTCTTTGCATATACTATGCCTTCGCGAACATAGCTACCCTCTGGTCCAGTTTCCCGATCATTCAACGGCTTTCCATTTTCGCTGAAAATTACTCCTTCCCTTATGAAAATACTGTCAGGACCATAGTATCGAGCAGTCAAAGGTTTGCCATCTGTGCCGTAGACCTTTCCATCCTTGACTACGTTTCCGTCGTTATCGAAAGGACTATCCTTCAAAACCTTTCCATCCTTGTTACAGACTAGTCCACGTTTCACAAATGTGATAGTGACGATCCTTGACTCTTTAGTGAGTGGTTTACCATCTTTTGCAAAGATTTTTCCTCCTTTTATTGTGTTGCCATCATTATCAAAGGTCCCAGATGCCAACGGTTTCCCATCTCTTCCATAAATCACACCATCGACTACCTTGAAGCCGTACGGACCATATGAGTCAGTTGTAAGCGCTTTGCCACTGATATTATAGATTTTACCATCGTCTATATACGTATGCTGATCTTCGTCCGCGCCAACATCCTGATCTAAAGGTTTTCCATCCTTGGAACAGATAACTCCGTTTTTGATGTAGCTACCATCGCTTCCGAATGAAGACTGACTCAAAGGCTTGCCTGCCTTATCATATATTTTACCATCTTTAACATAACTGCCGTCCGTGCCAAAAGGTCCATGAACAAGCGGTTTACCATTCTTGTCGCAGACCAAGCCTCGCTTAACAACGGTGATCGTAATAACGGTGAATTTCTTAAACAGAGGCTTTCCGTCGCTGCCGTAAACTTTTCCATCCTTGATTACCGCATCGGATCCAAATGTACCTTGCTTTAGTGGCTGGAAATTTTTATCTACCACAATCCCATCGACTACTCTGTAACTTTCCGGTCCATACTTTTCTTGGTTCAACAGAAGTCCGTTAGATCCGAATATTTTACCGTCTTCAATGTACGAGGTTTCGTCAGAAATTGGGTCCTGATCCATAACTTGACCATTGCTAGCGTAAATCAGTCCATCTTTGATGAAACCACCATCGTTTCCAAATATCTCTTGGTTCAATGGCTTACCACTTTTGTCGTAAATTTTACCATCTTTGATGAAGCTGCCATCTGTTCCAAATGGTGCTTGCAATACAGGTTTACCATCTTTGTCACAAACAAGACCCTTGCGTACCAAAGTAATAGAGATAACGGTATATTTTTTGTCCAACGGCTTCCCAGTTGGCGCGTAGATAAGTCCATCTTTAACCAGGTTGCCCTCTGCGTCAAATTGAATGTTCTTTATCGGAGTACCAGCCTTATCAACTACTACTCCGTCAATAACTTTTAAGCCTTCCGGACCAAATGCTTCTTGTGTGAGCGGCTGTCCAGTAGCGGCGTATACTCTTCCGCTCTTGATGAAACTCGTCTCTGCAATAAGTGGCCCCTTTTCTAAAGGTTTACCATTCTTGCCATAAATTAAACCATCTTTAATGAAGCTACCATCTGATCCATATACACTTTGATTGAGAGGATGTCCATTAGAATCATAAATTTTTCCCTTCTTGATGAAACTGCCTTCAGAATCGAATATCCCAGATTCCAAGGGGTTTCCGTCTTTATCACAGACCAAACCGTAGCGCACTAACGTGACGGTGATGATTGTTTGTCTTTTATTCAAAGGCTTACCATCGGCACCGTATATCAAACCATTTTGTATTGTGCTACCATCGTTTCCAAAGGTTCCACGATGCAGAGGTTTCTTATCCTTTCCATAGATGAATCCGTTCTCTATGGAGTTTCCTTCCGGTCCAAAGGAACTGTGGTTCAATGGTTTGCCATCCTTGCCGTACAGTCTACCTTCCTCAACGTAACTACCAGCTGGGAGTTCAGCACCAGAGTTCAAAAGCTGTCCACCCCAGCCATAGATTAAGCCATCTCGTATGTAACTGCCATCACATTTGAATGCACCTTCCTTCAAAGGATTCTCGCGTTTATCATAAACCACGCCACTCTGAATATAACAACCATCTGGTACTAGAGAGCCCTGATTTTTGGGATTTCCGTCCGCGTCAACGATTTTACCGTCTTTGATGGCCATATTGTCAGGGCCTTTATCGTCTTGGTTCACTGGCCTGCCATCTCTGTCAACGACCAAACCGTTCTTGATTCTGTTGCCGCCGGGTCCAAAGACACCGTCAGCGACGATTTTGCCGTCTTTTCCATGAATCAAACCAGCTGCAACGTACGAACCGTCGGAGCCAAAGGTATCCTTATCAAGAGGTTTACCTGTAGACTCAAAAATCACACCATTTGCGATGAAACTATCATCTGGAAGGGCTGAGCTAAGATTCAACGGCTTTCCATCTTTTCCGTAAACTCGGCCATCTCGAATATGACTTCCATCGGGCTTGAAGAACGCTGCCTTCATCAGCTTTCCGTCCTTGTTATAAATCAAACCGTCCTTTATGCTTGCGCCCTCGGGAACTAGAGAATCCTGATTCAGAGGTTTACCATTCTTAGCATAAATTAGACCCTTCTTGATGTAGCTTCCGTTAGGCGCAAACGTTTCGTTCTTGGCAGGTTTGCCATCTCTTCCAAGAACCATTCCATCCTTGATTGTAAGTCCATCTGGTCCCAGAAAACCTTCGGCTAAGACACCTCCGTCACTACCGTGTACTACTCCATCCTTAATAACTACGTTGTCAGGCTTGAATAAGCTTTGATTCAAAAGTTTTCCTTCTTTGGTGTTGATTACCCCTTCCTTGACAAAAGCACCAGGGGCAATCAAGGGAATTTGACTCAATGGTCTTCCGTCTCGTCCGTAAATCACACCGTCTTTAACAAAACTGCCATCAGGCTTGTAAAATGCATGTTTGATAGCCTTGCCATCTTTGCCGACAACTTTACCATCCTTCAAGTGAGCGCCATTAGGAAGCAGCGATCCTTGGCTGAGCAAGTTGCCATCTTTTCCATGTACTATCCCGTCTTTTATTAACGATCCATCCGAGCTGAAAGATTCGCTTTTAACAGGCTTGCCGTCTTTCGAGTAAACTTTTCCGTCTCGTATTAAGTGTCCATCGGGACCCAGTTGGCCAGTACTCAACGGTTTTCCGTCACGATCGTAGAAGAGGCCCTCGCTGATGAAAGTTGAGTCGGGAAGCAAAGCAATTTGACTCAGAGGTTTGCCATCCTTTCCATGCACAGCACCTGAGACTATGTAGTCGCCATCTGTGCCAAACGAGCCTTGAGTCAACGGTTTTCCATCCCGACTAAATATCAGTCCATCTTTTATGTAATCTCCGTCTTTTCCAAGAGATTCATAACCGAGAGGCTTACCGTTCTTGGACACTACTTTGCCGTCTTTGACTAAAGTGTAGCCTGGTCCCAGGCCCCGATCATTGACTGCCTCTCCGCTTGGCTCATAGATGATTCCATTTCTTACAGCATTTCCGTTAATGCCCAATGTTTCTTGGTACAGAGGCTTGCCATCTTTGCCTGTTATTAATCCATTGGCAACGTGTGTGCCATGGGGACCAAAATCGGATTTCTTTATCGGATTGCCGTCTTTCCCGAGAACTTTTCCGTTGATGATTGTACTGCCATCTGGGCCCAGTGTACTCTGATCCAAGGTTTTGCCTTCCTTTGTATAAATTATACCACCAATAACTTTGGAACCATCTGGTAAAGGTAATATCCTGTAGTTGGGTTTGCTTTCCACCGAACTGGGTATTATGACACCAGGTTGAACGGCAGCTCTTTGATTCTGCAATTCACCGCTGATAAAAGCACTCGAAGCTTGTTTTCCATCATCTGGAGAAAGAGTTGCTGCTTTCTGCTGTTCTTTCAGTCCAGCTGATTCCACATAGTTCAATCCCGGTGTACGTAAGCCTGCCGGTGTTTTGTTGGCGTCTGTTTCTTTGGTTTTTCGTTTCTCAGCTGTTTCAGCAACTTTCTTCTCTTCTCCAGGAGCATAGTTGAATGCTAGGCCAGTAGCTTTTCTACCAGCTGACGTGGGTGATTGTTGATCCGATGGATCCTGAGAAGAAGGTTTGTCTTCGTACGAAAAGCCTCGTGTCTTGAAATTTTTTCTAGTCGGCGAAGTTTCATCTTCAACATAATCGTATGGTTTTGTGTATCCTGGAAGTTGCGGAGAGCCAGGAGATCCTGTTTTGTCATCTTTTGATTCAGAGTCATCTTTTTCAGTTGACTCGTCAAGGTCTTTTCCCTTTTTATCTTTTTTCTGCTTGGAATCTTTGTCCTTCTTGCCAAACAGGAAACCACCGACAGGACTCTTGGATAATAAATAAAAACATGCGATACAAAAATATGTAAATACTATCCATACTTACTACAACATATTATACCCTTAAATGTCGAATACATTGGCAAAGCATTTCACAACATTCTTACTCTAGCGATACTGATTTGAATTCAAATGTGGAATTTTTTTCTTTATATTTTTACGGACAATTTCTTACACTACAAACAATAATATACATTACACAAACACAAAAATCTCCATTTCATAATTTTCTTTCTTATATCTATGAAGAGGTAAACTCCGAATAGCAACGAGAATAATCGCGACATCAGCCGAAAGTAAGCAAGTTTGTAATTAGTTTTAAAGGATGCTATTGTGCAACCAAATAGTTTGAACCATTTGTAGTTTATTATGTAGGAAATTAAAACTACCAACAGGTTCAACATAGTCAACCATGTTGTTGAAAATTTTAAAAAGCAAAATAGCGTCGGTGTAAAAGCAAAGTAAAGCTCCTGTAGTGCTTTATCTCTAACACATAGTATGAGGGCGTTAAAATTGAGGCGACTATCAAACAGTTCCCCGCAATCTTTAACAACAACAACACGGGTCAATGGTAAGTCGTCAAGTAAATAATCCGTATTAAAACCCTCCGGCCTGAAAAAAAAAAGATGTGACCGATGACTTCTCACATTGAAACTAAGCTCATTGGCACTGCACCAATGAGAGATGCCGTTAAGATTGCTCTAGAGTCGGAAGGTAACTATTTGTGAATTGTTAATTTAACAAATTTTGACGTCGTCAGTTAAATTTAAATTTAAATCTCCTGCCCCATATCATTAATAAAAATTAAAAACAGCAGCGGCCTTAGATGAGATCGACAGGGTACACCCGATTGCACGAGACTTTGACTAGATAGAGAGTTTTTAATTTTTACGTGCTGAGACGTTAGTAAGACATGACCCAATCCAGCGTAACAAAGAGCCTCCACCGCCATAAGTGTAATTATTAAATAATCCTTAGAATAGTATTTCTCGTAGGTATACAAATAATTCGAAAATATGTTTGGACTGTTTCTATCCATGGTAGTAAATGCAAAAGGAATCAGTGTGAAATATGCTCTGCCAAGGTATGTATATGTATAATACATTAAACAAAATTTACATTCACCAGTATTTTCTGAATACCTAGTTTCTACCGGATCTAGCGAGTTAGTGTCAGCGCCAAATGCTGGTGTTCCAACATACAAATCTGAATAGGAGGAATGAAAATCTATCGAATGTGTATTTCAACTATAATAATCTAACTCTGACGGAAATTAATGAAACTGCATGCGAGTTACTGTGACAAGACGTACTTTGTGATGAATTACATTCAACATAATAACATCCACTTGACCATTTCTTTGAAATATCGTTAATAAAGTATGGTCGTTCGATTTTAAACGCATTTCAAATCTTATCAGTTTGCTATACAATTATCCTAAATTTATTCTCTACTTCCGTACAGCGATATCATATCACTCTATCAAAATTCTATTTGCTTGTTACTCCGTAAGAAACTTACCTTGATTTTTTCCTTCTTTTCCTTGTCACGTTTTTCGGGTGTTTCCTTCTCTTTTTTTTTAGGCTCCTTTTTAGTAGGTGACTTTTCGCTGCTAGTGTCAAGCAGTGCACTTTCGTTTATTAAGTCTGAGTTATTCAAGTCGTTGCGGTTTTCTTTCTCATTTTCATTCTGCTTGTCCTTCTTCTTCTTGGACAAGCCGCCAGGAGGAAGAACCGCGATACCCCCAATTGGTTTCTACAATTAGAGCGACACAATCACAGAGGACATCATGCAATAAGCTGTACTAATTTTACTCTAAGCTTGGTAGCACTATAGGATATTCTCTTGCCATTTCGTAATTTCGTGCTAATTCAGTTGCGATAGAAAAGATTTTTTTAAGCAACACCTGTAATGAAGTATCAACAAATTTTGGATTATACAATATACATGTATGTATGAACACACGATTATGTACATCTAAATAGAATTAAATAATCGGTTCCAAATTTTATACCTGTGTGTGCATCACACATGCGTGCGCATACCTGAAAAGTGGATCTAAAAGAAATATGATAAAAGTACCAGACAGCAAGTTGGGTAAGTATGACAATGTTACGTTGAAAGTTGACCAACGCTGTAAGGAAATAGAAATTTATAAGCATGCATAAATAAATCGACAGACACCAAATAATTACATGTAAGCACATCAATAATACATAGACGTATATACATATATGTATGCACAATAATGAGGTAGTGCAATGATGAGGCGATTATGGTTTTTTATACCTTTTTCCCACCTTCAGCGTCGTACTCTCCTTCCAGACTGCTGTTACTGCTGGCTGAAGTAGTTCCAGCACTTGTCTTTCGTGTTAGCTATCGGTGTTAGTTACGTGTCAGTTATTTATCATGACTAAGGTTCTAGAGACGGGGCAGGTTTGATTAGAAATCAATATTAATAATTTGCTATTTAGAAGTGGAAATTGGAATAACTTTTGATCTATTTGCTATTTTCTCTTATTGTTAGTGAATTTGGCTCAATTGCAGCCACAATGAAGCTTATTCATATAGTTGCGAACAAAACTAAACGTAATAAATCCTGCCCTGAAATCTGTAGGACCTTTTTTTAAATGATCGAGTTGTGAATGGGAATGGGGTTTCATTTGAGGTTCGAAGTAATATGTTTGTTACAATGAAGTTTGAACTGTAATATGATGCTTATATTTGTATTTATAGGTAGGATGTAGTGTTTATTCTAAGATGGCATAGCTGTGTTGGAAAAAAGGAGATGATCAATGAGCGTAAAAATAACTTTCAAGATTCAAGTATTTGATTGTAAAAATATGTATATATACTTTGTATTCTGAGCATAAATTGATTGTATTACTGTATCTACCTTAAAAGTTTTCTAACTTCAAGTTCTACCATTTGTAGAAATTCATTTGAAAGTTATGCTCACGAAATTCCCTTTCCTACGATTACAAACAATGAATATCGAAAACAGATCCATTGAATAATTTTTTCAAAATAACCGAAATAAGAGGAATCCTAAGAAATGTGCCAGCAAAAATCATTCCACGGAGAAGTAACTTCTCATGCTGAGGAATGATGTGTGCAAATTTTGTGCATTTAGTGTTTACTAACTCCTTACTATTTTGAACATGACAGTTAGTTGATCAATGAGTTCTTTAACACTCACATAATTTTAGTATCTAATGGCTGTCTAAATGTTGTATAGTGACAATGAAATCTAGAACTAAATGATTTACCTACATTCAATATTATTCCTGCGCATTAACTAGCGGTATGAAATTAGTAAATGCTTCGATAATCAGGTGCCACTACATGTATGTTTTCATTGATCCTAGAAGCGTGAAATGTTCATCGATAAGAATTTAAATGAGAAACTGATCAGTGTCAAGTATTGTTCCAATTCGGAACTCTGATTTGTAAATGATGCAGTGAGCCTGATGCCGTGGCATGCAACTTAAATGCGATCACTTCACTTCATGTCTATCATGCTCTCCAACGTTATCAACAAAACTCAAAGGTTACAATGTGTACGATGCTCGGACAGGTATATTTATTTGGAAATAATAGTGATTGTGCTTTTTTTTTCTTTTCACTTCTACAGAAACTGTATTAATCTTTTTCACGTGGAAGTTGAATTTTTAATTCTATAAAGACAAAAAAGTTCAAGTATGGGTTAGAAAACTGCAATTATATCACTTAAAATTCACTTTTTCCCAGCTGAAATACATTGGGGAAATATTTTTCCTGAACAGTCTGAAATGGAAAATTTACATGACACGATGTAATGTAAATATTTTTAGTGACACATTTTAGTACCAACGAGCTACAATTAGAATAGTAATATTTATATGTATGATCTATTTACTACAAAGTTTCTCACTTCAGAAGAATGATATTCTATTTTAGCTATGAAATATCAGCTTCATTCATACTTTGACCATTGCTGTTAAACACAAAATTAATGTTCTATCTCTTTCTCTGCGATCAATCCAAAAAAAATCCGTCGGTACGTATGCCGTTGTGGCAAAAAATATTAAATAAATAAAACGATTGGACCACATTAATTCTATAGTTACACCCTCGAAACTAATTGTAATTTAGAAATTGCAGCGAGGTAAAATGCGTACACCTTATGATATTCTTACCTTTTCCTTTTTCTTCTTTATAGGACTCGGCCGTTGTTCAATATATTCAAGATCAGGTATCGTTTCAGGTTCGTAGCTCATCATGGTATGTCTCTTGCTGGGCTCCGATCCATAAGTCTCAACAGGCCTTGGTCCACCCAAGGCTACAGGAAAAGTGTCAAAATTGGCTCAACAAAGTGTACTGCGTTATGAAGGTAACTTAGAATGAGGGGGGAGTCAAACAACGTAAGAGAAATATTGTGGGAATAATTTAAGACATAATAAGGCTTGCAAAATAGGAATTTTCAAACAAAAATCGCATCTCGTATTCCCGCCACGAAATGTCGAGATGATTAAGCGAGTGTAAAACCAAATTTTGACTGTCATTTTAGGGCTATAATACTTTGAATTCTTACCATCCATACTGCGAGATGTCAGCCGTCGCCCACTAAGAGATCTCTCAAACTGCGGCGGTTGTCTTTCAATAGGAGTTTTTTTAGTCTCATAGTGAGTTCTTCCTGAGTAACGGAAGCGAGATCCAAGACGTGGGAAGAGTCCAAGTTTTTGAGTCGGTTCAGGGCTCATCAACCTGAAAATAAAGAATATTAAAAAATGAAGCCGATATAGAATATTATAAAGTTTGTAAAAACTACCTAAAGAAAGTATGATGTTCGACGCAGACTTTCCACAATTTTTTGGCAGCTCTATGATTGGCCAATTTGAAGCCAATGGTAGATTCGAATTGTTCAAATTCTCCCGGTCGAATTTTTATGTAAAAATTGTGCCTCTTGTACGAAATTTTCAATATTTTCGGCCATGCAAATCTGTTTATTCTCAAACGGTCCCTGTGAACGAGTAGACCAGAGGAACAGACACCCAACATTATGTCTACACCTTCTGAGTCCTTCGCAGGATGGAGATCTACACCGTACATAGCTAACTTCTTCGCATTCTCAAGGTAATGAAGTTCGGCCTCTGCCGGAGTCTGACCTCTGAAAAGTTTGATTTGGGTAGTAAATAGAAAAGTATATTAAATTAAACGATAACGAACTGTAAGAATTAGCAAAGGAAGAAAGATTGAGTTGCATATTATATCCAAATGAACTTGAAACAACTTACTTGTGTGTTTTGTGGAGATCCATCACTTTTTCAACAAGTTCGGGAGTTTGATTTGGAGCAAATTTGAATTCGTTTAGATAAGTTCTTTTGTGCTCATCAGGGTCATAGTCTCCTACTTCGGATTGCACAAGGTAAGAGCCCAGCAAAGCGTGGGTGACAAACGAACAGGGCAGACGACCTGTGACGATATCGTTTCTTATTTGCAAACATAACTGATAGCGAGTTATATCTTCTTGGAGCTGAGCGGGGTCTGGCGGGTAGAATTTCACTTCGAAATTGAACTTCCACGGTTCATCTACAAAGATTATTTCAATGTTAAACTAATCTTCATTAATATTGCAAGATTTTAATTCAAGAGAGAAAAATAACATAAAGAAAGTATATACTATCATGTATGTAGTGAAGTAAATCATGCAGAGATTAGATATAAACGAGGCATTAAATTACACGCACTTTTGATGAATTTACCAATCCTCTTGTCAAGATCCAGCCAGTTCCTCGGGTCGTGCCGGTCAGCATATATCAGACCAAAGTAATCTTTTTCCAACAAGTTCATACTTTGGCATATTTTGTCAAGAAGCTCTTGGCCTCTAGCTTTTCTCTGTAAAATGTTGAAATTAAAATGCGATCCAAATTGAGCGAGTTAAAAGCGACGAGTCATGGAATTTAGTCTGTCGCCATAAAAAACATATGCATCGAAAGCTCGGTTACCTCAATCGGGAAATCTTTGACAGTGCCATCAAGAAGAGTTATTCTGGCCAAGACAGTTTTTCCTTTGTTCGAGGGACTTTTGCTAGGCGAGCTTGTCCTGGTTCCATTTTCAGCCGCTGACGCCTCCGCCACACTGCCACCTGATTTAGGTTCTTCCGGCATCGCGTGCCCAGTATTATCTGGAAAAAGTAAATCTGCATTAGATGTCTATATATGTCTCTACCTGTAAACTAAAACGATTTTCATTTTAATCTCACGTAATTTTATGCAATGCAAAATCCTGAGAGCACTTTCAAAAATATAGGTACTCATATTTGAAAGGTTGAGTTTTATTATTAAAATCTTTCTTCAAATATCAACAGAAGAATAAGAAATCTGAATTGTCGTCTTTTGTCAATATGTGTGGTAAAATTGTTCTATTTCGCCAAAACAGGAAAGAAATAATGTTGCCTATGAGGTTCAAGTTGCAACAGTTGCAATTTGCAATGACCACACCTCTAATCAGAATTGAGTGATAAAAGGCACTTTAATGAATGCAAATATCACGTACATATACACGTCGTGAATAGAAAGGAAATTAGGAGCCCAGCAAGGTGAAAAAAATGAATTGTAAGATAGTAAATTGGGCTGTGAGCAATTCACAAGTAGCAAGTACCAAGCGCCAAGCGCCAAGTGGCAAGTGGCAAGGGGCAATTGGTATACACAAGTTATAACGAGGTTCAACCCAAAGAAGACTGTATTAGCCGAGGTGTTAGCATTATCATGCACATATTGCATCTGCTGTAGTCGATTTCAAGGGTTCTTTTTAACGTAAAAATTGCACATTTAGAGGCATATAAAATATAATCGGTTTCTTCTGCCTAAATATATCACTTTTTTCTTTAACATACTTGTATGGCGATTTTTAGTATAAGCAAATTACTGGGCGCATGTTAAAATCAGCAAAACCTGAAGAAAACGGTAAGTTATTTACCCAGCAGAAATCGATTACCAGATTTGAATTAGAACACGAATGCGACAACCTTTACAATTGTTTACGAATTATTAACGCGCAGAGCTAATTATTTGCTGACTGTAGAAAATTCAGTTTATTTCCCTTAACGTGCTCAAAATTTATGTCATATTATTTCCTAACTTAAACACAAGCCGCAATTCCTCTTCGGACATTAACGATGCTCGAATTAATATTATGGGAAAAATCGCGCGATATGCAAAAAGGTATTATATATTATAATTAGTTCCACAGTTATTCGCATGTGCAAATAAATTACCTACAACTTCCGGCGAGAATATATTTACAACATTGAGACCGATATTCACGGGGTTTTTACAGTTCACGACCAAATTATCATTCAATGTACGTCCGAAAAGAAAGAAAGAAAGAAATTATGATAACGCTAAATTAGTCATACTTTGCCGTTCACCCCATGGGTCAGTTATTTGTTTGCTCTTCTATTTGAGTGCGCCTGAAAGGAAAATTCCGCCCAGTCCTTCCGACGGAGAAACAAGATGAAAAAAATTACAAAAATAGAAACTTTATCATGGCAGAAATGTATGCAATAAATAGCCTAAAGTAGGAAGATAGCCTAAGCTAGTCGTATATCGGCTTGTTAGTAAGAACGATAGCGTCATCGGACCAATAACGGACATTACCTCATCAACGCCGTAAGCAGAGAGTCAGGCATATAATACACGTATAATGTCACTCCTGGGTATAATGCATGTCCCACATACGTGTGTCAGGAGGCTATACGGAGGTATAATGTGCAAAGAGTGAAATGACGAGAGTGCAGTTTTAACTCGTTTGCTTCAAAATGAAAATATTTACTCAAAATGCCTTTATTTGAGTAAAGATTTTGAAATGTTGTTGACGTGTTTGAAAAATGGATGTTTGTTTTTTTTTCATAGTTTGCTTTTTTATTTCTCACAATGTGAGAATAATTCCCTAAAATAAATAGTGGCAATAGATTAGTCAGAAAATTTTACCCCTGTTTCATATACTTGACAATTACTTAATACGCAGTGTATGTCGAGAAGATCGTAAAAAACGAAAATCAAGATTGGATACTATGGTGTATACAAAAAAGTGTTTAGGTTAAGTAAAGATCGCGGGTTGAAGTTAGTACACGTTGCCCGTAACGAAACATTGGAGAAATAAATCACTATTTTAGTGAAACGTGAGTGTGTTTTGTTCTATTACGGTTTACTGAATTTCATACAATTCGAAAATCGCTACTAACTTCAATATGATTCGAATCTTCCGTCGATCCATAAGACACGTCGCGTCGATGTAACGCGAGGAGATCTGCAAGTGATTCGACTACTGATACGCAAATTAAAAATACTCGTCCCGTTTGAGACGGATTATTTTCACTGCAGTTGAGGTTTGTCTGTTGATTCTTACGCAAGCGTAAAAACTTACGGTCAGCAGTTATTCCACAACAATGCAGACAGAGTTACACAACTACACAACGATTATTGCAGCCGATCGTTGATTTTAAGAATTTCAGTTTTTCTAACGATAAGTGAAATCTGCGGTTAGATTAAATTAAGAATATCTCTACTATCACGCCTTTCGCTCAGAAAGCATTGTCACAATTGACAAATAGTAGCACCTCGGTATTTTACTGTTGTATATGTACAATATCAATGTAGATATACAATATCGATGTACAATACAGGCTTAACTGATTTACAATAAGACGAAAAACTTGACATCATGGTAAGAGGATGAAATAAATAATTAACATGCCCTCGATTTTTGAATACATCAAATCTGAAACAGTATTGACCCACTTAGAAATTATTAGACAGAAATAAAAAAATTAACCATCAAGATTTATACGCAGATTGTCAGACCTTTTCTTTTAATCAGATACTTTATTTATACTAACGCATTATTGCTCCTCAATCATTTTTGCGATAAAGAAAAAGTGATTTGACAGTGAAACTAACGTTATAAAAATTACAAATTTTTTGAAAATCCTATACCATGCAAAAATAAAACTTATATTATACGTATAGGTAAACGATTTTATGCAATAATTGCATCGATCGATAAGTTTATATATATACATAGATCGAAAAAGGAAGCCAGTTAATGTATATTTGTATCCAACGTTGTATCAAAGCTGTGCCGGGTTTATAAATAACACCGGCCTCAAGTGGCGAGTAGAGTAATTAGATCTTACAATTAGGTACGTATGTACATGCATATCACGGCCCGAACGTACGGAAATTGATCGCTCGGCGTTACGGTGTTTAAATATGACGCTAGAATTAAATTCCATCTTACGACGTTTCTTATAAAGTTACCTGACCTGTATCTAACGATTAGGAATTTCCTGATAATAGGTACAAGATAAATGTGCACCTTCGCAGCGAACGAGTAGCTACAATATGGGGGTCAATACTAATATGGGGAGTAAAGGAGAGTCATCTCTAACGGGAAGCATACGAAAAATTGGTCGTCGAAAATTTCTTACAACCTGCATCATAAATATTTTAAAAGTTTCATTTACTATTTTGGAATAGCTTCAGTCCTTTTAAATTAGTATAAACTGGACAAAATTTAAATGGACATTTTATTGTTTGACGGTAAAGGAAGTGCGGTCAGATAATACAATCGGTGACGAGTCGGCTATAATAAACGTTTGATAAAATTTTCCTCTTATAATGCGATCCTGATTGCACAAGTTTGCCGATTCTGAGTTATATGTATATGTACCGACGGTGAAATTTCACAAGTTTTACGCCGTGTCGTAGGTGATACTCCTATACCTGATCAATTGTCAAAAACTGTGTAACGCAGGTGCAGCCGTTATACATGAAAACTACTGATTTTACCTGCCGCGAGACTCACAACATTGAATTCTCTGTGTGACCGGAAACGTCAATAATTGAATAAGTCTCTTGGAACAAGTGTGAGTGAATTGCGTACGCGTGTTTTTGTGTTTGTGTATGTAGCATTTTTCCTTTTTTCCTATACGGGTTCGTCATTTATCCGCAAATCTAAAATAAGGCATTGAGAAGGCACTGTCATACCTATTTCCGACATTTTCGGCATGACTTTATTTTTACTGTTTCTTCTTCATTTTTTTTTTTTTTTTACCATGATCAGCTTCACTTCGCAGTGTTATAAATATTGGCATATTACTCACAGAAAGAGTAGAGGAATATTTTTTGTAAAATGATTGGGAGGGTGAAGTTAGTCAAGTTAACGTATCGAAACGTTGTAACAAAAATTAAACTACTTTGCACCTTTAGAATACCTGAAGAGTTTGAATTTACAAAATCTGAATTTGTTGATGCTATAATATTAACAGTTTACTGAATTTAAAGTAATCTTAAAGTCGTATGGCAACGAATTTCTCCAAAGATGCATCATTACAATATCTCAGCAAACTTCACAGCCGGATGGGTGTTTTAAGGAAGGTCATCGATTAATCCGTAAGAAGAAAACAATAGTTTCGTATAAAAGTTTTTCAGAGTTTTACAATGTCATTTGTACGTTATACGCCATCATCGAGTTGGGGAACTTTTACTCGTCGAGACGAAGTTGAGAGCATACAATAGGTGCATATACATGGTATACTCGCAGGGGTTGTTTGGTCGATATAACAGAAAACGGCGACGACGCCGCGACGTCACGACGCCACTTAAATGCGTCTAGGATAAAAATATGTCGGTACGTTCAATCGAGTGCAAATATAATCAGAAGACGTACTAGGCCAATGGGGTGGTGGTTTGAAATGATTTACACAGATTTATCCACGACGAAACACCTAATGATAAAGATCTAATGATATATATATATATATATATATATAAGATTCGACGAACGTATTCGGAGTATCATAATTCGTACAACTGATTTTTTAAATTATAGATCATAATTGTTCTTTAAAGCGAACGTAAAAAGTGTGATTATCGGTAGACAATAAATTTGAAAAATTACTAAATTTCTATATATGTATAAGATAGAAAAGAAAAAAAAAAATAAATTCTTGCTTCATCCCCCTCAGATATGAATCTGCCAATGAGTAAGTTTTGATCGGACGTCTGATATACGCATCGAACAATGATTTTCGTTACCGAGGACTCGTCATGTCTCGCATATATAATTATATGAGTAGTATATCATTATTAGCAAATCTAAAAGACAATGTTAGTAATAATAATTGAAGTTCACGATGCAAAAGTCTAATCGGCGATCGAATCAATCGAGCGTACGCCTCATGTTTTACGCTACACGTATCAGAGCGACGCGAATAAATATTGCAGGTTTTGTCACCAAGAGACTTTCATCGTCAGACGCACCTGCCCTGCAAATCAACCAGTGTTGTGGCGAAAACATAAACCACTATTCTGACTTCCCGTCGTTAAAAAAAAAGGGTTGATAAAAGGGTCATTTAAATCCTTATTTAACGTACACGAGACATTTAAAGTCGGCAATTCTACTCATTCCCGCAGCTTTTACTCCGAAACCACACTCTTAATGAGGGGTACCCAGTACCTGAACATTGTTATACAGGTATACAGCAACTCAATACCTACCTAGTTAGTACCGACATTGTACAGTAATCGGTGTACGTACCGTTGGCTCTTTGCAAGAATAAACTGCACCTACCTAGGTATCCATACCTATTATATATAGGGCATTCCATATCGTTTTGACCTGGGTCTGACTCTTGACCTCTCGGATTGGACCCGTGACCTTTTACATGATTGTTGTCAGTTCTCAAAATTTTTAAGCTTATAAGCCTTTTTTAAGTTTACAAGTTTTTTTCGAAAAAAAAAGTTAAGAAAATTAAAAGCGAGATTCGTTTACCATGGATGGTTGCGGAAACATTTTCATATGTCACATTAAATGTTAGAAAATTATAGACAATTTTTTGGAACCAGTTTGTTATTTGCAAATTTTTTTTACCTTGTAACATTTTGAAGATCGTGGTAAAAACAAAGATATCTCAACATTTTTGTAAAAATCTGATGTGACATATGAAAATGTTTCAGCAGCCATCCATGGTAAAATAATTTCCGCTTTTAATTTTCTTTACCGTGTTTTTGTTTTAGGAATAAGCTTGAAACAGTGCGAAGAAAAAATCACTCCGCTCCGGCTCTAAGCTTAAAAATATTGATACCGACAGAAAATTGTTCAGTTTTTTCAGACTCTCGAATTGCATCGATCAATAAAAATCGTTTTAAAAATTTGTAGTAAATTCATATGGAGTTAAAAAAAAATCTAAAAAAAAATACCGAGCGCCTTTCAAAGTGATAAGCATCGTATAAAAAATCGCGTGCCCAATTCGAGAGGGCAGGGGTCAGACCCAGGTCGAAGTCGTATAGAATGCCCGATATGTTCCTTGCTTCCTTCACATCTACGCAAGTGGCTCCCTGTTTTAGCTACCGCTATTGGGGATTGCGGTACGTAAATTCATACGTACATCGGTATCGACGACGTTACGCGTGCAATTGTACGTGACACGAGCGTGTCGTACGGTGCATGGACGGTGTACCAAAGTACGCTTCGAAACGAGCGTAATGTGTGACGAAGGGCATCGCGGCACGCCCACCTTCCTGTCGCGTCACCGTTCAACGGTTCAATTTCAACTCTCAACAGCTTAAAAAGTTGTGAGGAATTTTTGAAAGAGATTATACGAAGTAATATAACGTGAATTAACGAAAACGGGGAGAACGGATGGCTAATTCCAAACGAACAAACCAATGAAAAGATGACGAATATAAATACGCGATGCATGGTAATCGGAGATTTTTCATGCATCTATTCTCTCTAATCTTTTTCTCATCAGAATCTTGGTTTTACTAAATTTTTAGGGATTCTAATTTTAAAGAACAATTCCTCAAAACATTCCAGTTTATAAGAGTGATACCGTTTTTTTGCTACTTTATAAGTACTCGGCGATCAAAGGACCGTCTTCTCACAGAAGTCGAATATTCGTTTTCTCAACAGTGGCGCGTATAAGTCGAGAAGCGTTGAACAACTTTCACCTGTTAACGTTCTTCGCACCGCCATTTTCACGATCGAACGTTTGGAGAATGCATTCTAAATATTTCTACGTACGTGAATGCGTCAAACGAAAAACATGAACGTGTATATTTATTAGGGTGGTTTTTATTTGCAGGATCATGTCTGAATTTCTTTGCGCTCACCACCGGACAGTAATCACGTTGTATAGAAGAAAAACAGGCCAAATCTTAAAAAAAATTCCGATAACTTTAACACGCCCGGTCAAGCAGTCGAACTTTTAATTGGAAAAATTCGTGAATTTGAAATTTTTTTCAGAAAACTCTTTATTACTTTGGAACTATAATATATTATTTAAAAAAGAATTCCTTTGCCTATTCTGTAAAAAACTTAATGCTCTGCAAAAAAAGATCTCTTGTAAAATTTTCGTATATCTAATATTTATCACGATGTAAATCTATCGCCATTTTTTCGATAATAACGTGATACATATAAGATTTACAAAAATTTTGCAAGAGATCGTTGTTTGTAGAGCATTAAATATCCTACAGAATAGTAAGGAAAATTTTTCGTTCATAATATATAGTTTCGAAGTAATAAACAGTTTTCTGAAAAAAATATCAAATTCGTGTATTGTTTCATATAAAAATTCGACTGCTTGACGAAAATTCTTTTTGGATTCAACCTGATTTTCTTCCGTATACAACACGATTACTTTTTAGGGGTGAACGCGAAGAAATTCCGACATGACCCAAATACGAACCACCCTAATATCTATAGGTATACATGCCCGTTATTATTACACTTAAGTATATGTATACACGAACCGTAAAAGCGGAGTCTCACAGCGCAAGCCTCACCTTCCGCTTGGATTATGATGGTCATAAGGTTTGATCTACATACATATCGTACGTGTATACATATATATTTAGGTTCGTAACACGTGCTTTTACTATATTCTACTACGTGTAGGTACCTCGACATGCATCATCTTGAATCAATAAAAACATACTCATCAATAAACGGCGATATTGGCTTGAGTTCGAGATCGGTATAAAGCCGACGAAACGAGTAAAATTGCACTTGTTGGCTAACCAGATAATACAATGCTCCAAAATTACGTTATAATTTTTAATTCCATGTCAACCGAAACCTATATGCGAAACAAAATGGGAACGAAGTGCTTCGGGTGTGTGTCAGTTTGACAGCAAATAGGGTGTAGTCTATCGACGAGGGTAGAATTCCTTATAACAGCATAGCTGCATGCTTGAGGCTTCACCTTATCACTCCCGTTATCCCTAAGATCTCGAAACAAACTCTTGCGACAGTGGTATTATAGTAGCAGAAGCCGATTAGGCGCTAGAAAACAGTCCGTCTCTACGTGTGTGTTGCGTGTTTTTGTTACACCCACGTACGGCACGCTTCATTATATTCTTTTGTATTGATAAGCTGTGGCGAGATATTTCTTTAGAAAAAGAAACGAAATTCAAAACTTATTTAATATTCACACTCCAGTTAGCGGTTATAGAATCGTTCGACGAAATGGATGTCTCCGATTTGTCTTGCACGTTTCTCGTTACTAAAAGGTAAACAACATATATCCCCTAATTGGAGATTCGCAGTTGCAGGTGCGAAGAGATGTGCGGGAAAATTCGAAAGTGCGTACACGTATTTTCCGCTTGTAAAACGTTTATCGAACGAAGAATAAGTAAAATAAAATCCCGCATTTGGCATAGCGTTATATTATACATATAAGACATCACGTACCGCAGGAAAGCTTGCGAGATACGATCCTTATTATTTGACGGTTCAAATTACCGAACAAGGTTAATTTAGCGTCGTTGTTAAATATTAATTGAACGGAATGAGGCGACTACGAACACTCGGAACTGGACTACACCTTTTCCTTATATCGGTTATGTATGTACCTTAAACCTATGCAGAGATTCGCTCTTGAATAGTAAAATTATGAGTGAATTGACGGTGCTCTTTTTTCAATTTATACACACGCTATGGATGAATCATTGACTTCCATCAATACCAATCGGTTTATTGATGAGTGAAACGAAGAAAGAAATGACTATAACCGTTACGATTGTACATATTATACTTTTCTCTTCTTGCAATCGCTTAAAGTAACCTGCAATTGGGACGTGAAATTGGTATAATAATAATAATAGTAATAATAGGTACTGCAGAATGAATTGATCAGTGTCGTTCGTCGACGTGTGTGTGCATATATACATATGCAACACCTCTTGCAAGTTGGTTAAGCGAAGGTTTATAGAATCTATAACATATATCCAAAGATAAAATGCCGTTTGTATGATGTGACAGGCAGAATCAATTTTCACTAATATTTATGGGGGTGTCCATAAATTATACACTTTCCTTTGAAACGCGTGCATACAACTAACAATAAGGTATACATTACAACTTCGGAACCGTAAAAGATGTACTATCTAAACATCGGGAACATTTTCGTATACTTCAACGAAGCTATGGAAAAAATACACAAACTGTTCATTTTTCGACTAAAGATCATCCAATAGAATTACACGCGATGCGTGGAGCCGATATGAAAGTATATGTATATGAACGGGAATTTTACAGCACAGTTTCTAGCATGAGAGATAATAACGAGACCGATAATACTGAGAGACCTTTAAAATCCAGAAAATCTTACGTACCTAATTACATTTTAAGTATACCGCCGGTGGATAGTGTCAACAAAGGTAGTTAAACGGTACATACGTTCAAATATCGAACGAATGAGCGCGTCTGAATGAATGAATAGCGAACATATTTAAACCGGTTCTTGAAGTTGCCCTTTGGCTGTGCAGATTTTTGAAAATCGAATATAAAGAAACTGAAACGATGAAACTTTCCGTAAAGCATAATTATCGAACGTTGTATAGTTAAATGACAAAACGGTAAATGCGGCAGGTTCGAAAGCCGCAGCTCGAACGTAGTACCTACTATAATGCCCCCGGTGCACTCCTCGTCATATGTCAAATAATTAAAGGGATATGTGGAAAAAAAATTGTACAGACTCACCAGCGAAATGCGGATGATATTAGTGTGGAAGATTCCCTGGGTTATAACTGCGGAAGCTGTAACGCCAGGATATCGTTAGGCGGAACACTGAGAAATCGGCGAAAAAAACTCTTTTTTCCACGACTGTGGGCTGGGCACGTAAACAACTCACAACTTCTACAATACAACACGATAGCTACGAAACAGGTTTGTTGAATAGGGACGCATCGGGCCGCAGAACGTAGTGGAGTACGTATACGAGCTATTTTGAAATAGTCCCTCCGTGTCTGACAGACCGTTTTTTTTACCGCTTGTTAGAGGATTTTATAGATCAGCTCAGTTCGATTGTGTCATATAATTGAAATACTGAAAATTAAACAATTTTTAATCGTCAGACACATCGTGTGTTAAATAATTTCTTGAATAACTGTACGTACGTCACGGGTACAGGGCTTTAGTAATCCTACGCACTGTGAGCCAAGATGGCTGATGTCAATAAAGACAGAGAGAAAAATTCCTCAACTTATGACGCACCCAGCGTACACGCCCGTTTCGTTCGAAATTTCTTCGCCAGGTTGCGTGCCTCTGCAGTCCCTCTCCGACAAAATTGTTAAAACTGGGACGATATCATGAAGACGATCTATTCGGGCTTCCTATCTTAACGACTGAAGGCAAAGTCGATTTGGGACAAAATTCGATAATCGATCGGTAACACAGAAACTAAACAATTTCTCGCGGTATATTTAGATTTCTCAGGATACGGAAAACATTCAAATGAAAATTACAATGCGCTGCTATTTGCCAAATTTATTTATTGGATTGCTTGGCTCAATGAGTGATAGTCTCTGTGAAAAATTCAGTTTGTGTCCATACCTATAACGAGAAACTTATTTTACGACAGATTTCCAGCAGAAAATATGTAGGTATTTTGTTGGTCGTTATGTAAGGTAACTGTTGATCATTGTTACAGATCTTCAATCAGCTCAATTAAGAGACAATGTATCTGTTCGTTACATCTCGTGTATTGTTGTGAATCAGTGACTAGTGTGCCGGTCCTCATCCTGGAATCGCAAAAGGATTGCATAGATTTACCAAAATTGAACGAATCGACCATGCCTGTAATGTACGTGTTGTAATTGGTAATAAAAAGTTGAGATCCTGTAAATTGTACTCTCTGAATTGTATTTTTCAACCCATCGAAAATAGATTTTACTCCAAGTCCATCATGGCTTACAATTGCACAGACGCGTGGACATACATGGATATAACATAGGTAGGTATCGTCTGGTCGGGAATAAGAGCCGCCGCACCCTCGGCGCACCCTCTGACGTCACGTGCCTGCCATTTATTGATCCATTACGAAATTACAGGGAGCGTTTCATCCGAATTATTAACCGAAGATGTCGAATTTGATCCGAAACTCGTGTACATCCATACATACTATATACATGAGAACAAAGGAACAATCCCGCACATTGTGTTCAACAGTTTGTAATTTCAATTGGAGCTCTCAGAGACATGCTTCGGAGATTCGCAGCCAGTTATGAGCTGGTATTTGCCGTTTATAGCATGTATAACTATAACAAGATTTCAATCACTTTGTTGTCACTGGATAAATTATAAGTATTTAAAAAAAAAATTATTTTCATAATTCTACATGTATTTTCACTTATTCATATCACGACTTATGTAATACCGCAAGCTATAAGTATAAACCTCTTTAAATGATAGTTCTCGCTTTCATTCCGCGGTCATGTAGTACGAAATTGTACAGTTGCCCACATAGCGAAATCTGATATAGATAAGTATATTTTTCATGCTGAATGACTCTGTCGTTCCTCGAGTTAAAAACTTGTCTCGTCTTCTATGAATATTCGCGATATATATCTTATGCTTGATAGGGAAGCATATACCACACGGGTCGCACGCAAAATGTATGATCACGGGGTGGACCAAAAAGTTATATTATTCGTGTTGCGCCACTCTCCCACAAAAACAAGTTCGTCAAGTATTTCATTATCAACACGATACACTGTTGAATAAGATTACAGAGCTGTTTTTTGGTCGACTGGATTACATTATGTAGTATCAATGAAAAAGGACAGCTCATTTTACAGTTTGGCTCGATCAGTTACAATAGCGTTTACTACCGCAACGATTTGGCCCGAAACATGATCCGCTGCAGAGATTATTTCACTTTTCAACCGTTCCAATAACTCTGAAATTGTTTTATTCTGGAGTTGGACAAGATTTACAGACCACGTCGGAAAAAGAAAGAAAATTTCTCAGTCGCATTAATTCGATTCTCCTATTGCCAAATCAATTTAGGTATGAGATTTGTGCGAATAAAAATGTTTATAAAATATGAATAATTGCGAACGACAGAATGAATGAAAAGACGTCGAAAACTCACATTTATCTTTCAAATATATTACGATCTTATTACACGGGTCTGATATTTAAAAATTTTAATTTGCTATTGAATTAGGTACTAGATTATCTTATAGAATACAAGACCTGTAGAAAAAATTCCATAACCCACAAAAGGTCGAGATAACTTCAAAATTAGGCGGCAGTGAAAATGAAAATAAACTTCAAGATATTATCACAACAGCCCCACGATTCTCGCAAGTAATTAGGTAATTAGAATGGGGAGCACACTCCTGCTGACTCTCGGCAACGTGACAACTGCTAATTACACTCGACATGGAGACCACCCTTCCAAACGTATAAACTGCATATGCATGTACATTATTCTAAAAATCAATGCCGATACAGTCGACCGAATACAATATATTATAGTTTCTTGGTATCCGAATGTTATGCGAATTTACGCAATATGCATTATACAAATAAAATCTCTTTTTTCTTTAACAGTATATTGTGTAACAAAGAGGCAAACTCGGTCTTTTCAGGCCGAGCGTATAAGTTTGCAATATGAGTCGTAGCTAAGTCGAATATTACGACTCTGCGATATGAAAAGACCGTTGCCTCCTTGTTGTACACGATTCTTTATATAACGAAAGAATGTTACGCGTTTTTTAACGAAGCACGAGATTGAGGTTAGGGCCGCGTAATGTCAGAGTTGTTTGCGACAGTGCATGCGCGCAGTACAGAAAAGACCACTTTCTACTCCTGTGACTCAAAAGTGGTCTTTTCTGTACTCCGCGAATGCGCACTTGCCGACTCACTCTACCGTCATAACAACGGGTACTTTGTGCACGGAAAATACGCATGAAAAAATGCGTAAAACATGCTCGCGTTATGTATGAATAATTTTTCTTAGGCTCGAGAATCGGGGTTTTTTTGCGCCACACTGTAGACAGGAAGATACAGACATCGGACGGAGAAACGTCCATAGTCACGGTGCTGCCGCGGTCCGTCGGCTTGCGCCGTTCTGGAGCTGAACTTTGCCTTTGCGATCAGTCTGCTCGCGAATGACCCGCCGCATCGCAGCGACGTACGACGGGTTGCGTACTGAACGGAACGAAAGGGGGATGATTGGCCTCAACGGCGTACCAGTCAGCCCCAAGTTGCGCTTTGAAATGGCTGTGCGTTTTCAAATTTCCTGTTTTGATTGATAAATTCGTTATCTATTTTTAACTCTTTTTTCTTTTCGAACCGTATAAGTTGTCGCCGTGGCTTATAAAGTGCTTGTCTCACGGTTCGCCCGGAACCCTCACTCATCCGTCCATAATGCCGAGGAAAATAGGATTCACCGTTGTTTATGCCACGAGTGAGTAAAAACTTGCAAGTTCGTAAAATTTTTTTTTGTGATTTTCGAAAATTGAAAAGAAGATTAAATATAGAGATTGACTATGAACCAACCACAAAACTTTTCCATCGGTTCGCATTATAGGTACGATGGTTGTGTAATTTCTTTTTGGATTGTCATGAGACGTGAGGATTCTCGATGCAACCCTTATATCAGCCACAGATTTGGTGACATTGATTTTCCCGCAGTCACGAGGTTCTGGAGTCTGCCTGAAAGAAGTTGTTTCGTGATTACCGGCCTCGTTTTTTCTCAAGCCGGAATTTGCAAACATTTTGATATGTTAAAAATCAGAGACATATTCTGACAGGGAGCGTAAAAGAATGAATGTGTAACAAAAAAAAAAAAAGCATGCCGTTTTCTCTTTCCACGTGCACCTCTATTCTCACATTGATTCATAGCTACATCTGCATATATACACGTACATTCTCTTCCACCATCCTCAAAATCCTTCTTTAAAATTAGTGTTCAAGATAAATTTGAATGAAATCAAAGTAGGTACCAAAATTGACATTAGTTTTGGATTAAGACGATCTAATATTAATTGTCAGGTTTATCCGGTTTCACAGTTTTACAGTTATCCAAGCTACTCTATTGATATATAATATTCTCTTTCTGCTACGGATTGAGTTTCAATGGTGAAATCGATGTGTTCCATAGACTATAATAAGCGCCTGTCCACATCACGTGACTACCGTTCAATGAATTTCAGCTTTATGTACGAATTTTCAATTATCTTAAATATTTATCAACGACATCATCGTTCCTAGATCTACCGTTTTCTCATTTCCCGATCGACCGGGTACTTTTTCTCTACGTCTGTGAACAGAAATACATCTGTGCACAATATTTACCATACATGATATAAAAACGTAAAGCGGGCGAAAAACCTTTTAGCTAAAAATAAAGATTCTTTTCAGAAATTCTGATTCTGAATGTGGAAGTTAAAGCATGATTCCTTGCAGGTGAGGAAGATCGACACTCTTCCTTGGAGCTTAACGTCCACGGACCGACGGTGCGCGGGTGGCAGAGCGGTCGAAGATGTGGATACCCTCAAGAACTCGTTCTTAGACTTCACGGGCCGACCAAGCTCTCGAGAATACAAGTTTTGGCTCATCAATACCTCATACGTGAGTCCAATTCACACGCAGCATAAAACAAATGAAGCAAATGAATTTTTTGCGAATAATTAACGAACTCTATCTATGAAATTTGCGAAAGTCAAGTCAAAAGAATCGAAGGGTACTTGGCATCGATCAAAATTATAACACAAATAGTTTGAACCTCAACGAACTACGGACGTAGAGAACTGAAGTAGAAAAACAACTTTTCTTTCAGCGGAGAAATTGGAGATATGGACGTCACAGGAGACGAATGGTACAAATTCAACGGACTTCAATTATCTGGGGTACATTACGTTGTCCGATAACGCATCGACTCTATACAAGAGCAGGGAGTTGAAGAGCGTCGCTCTTCCCGAAACCGACGCTGCCACTTTGAAACTCAAGCTGCATAAACCGCACAAGAATGCCCACAATGTTCACGAGCAGGTAAACTCGACAAAGTGCAGCGGGGGCGTTGAAATGAAATTTCACTTATTGTTAAATTTACCGCGAACAGTTGTCTACGCGTAATCGCTATACCGACGGACAAATCTAAGATTACGAATGACCATGGGTAGCAATAATGACGACACGCCTGCAATTTAATTCTTATTTATTCATTCAACCGTATAAGGTATATCACGCGTACCTATATAGGTATACATATACGTACATCCGTATCTACGCGGTGATTGTGAAACTGCTATAATTTTGCATTGCTTTTTACCGATAAAAGCTATTGTCAATTTATTGCCATCTGAAAGCCAAACATACAGTAAATTTTTCATCAAATATAACACCGGTGTTGTAAAAATCGAAAAAATAGAAGCAAATCTTGTCACGGTTTAAAAAAAAAGATACCTTTTTGCCAAATTCCGTTTTCAGTCTATCTTAATCATACCACTAGTTCGATTAGTCGAATCAAAATTCACTAACGATAAGTTAAATAGCTTCGAGATCAGTACGTGTAAGACGTTCTTCTCAAGAAATATTAATATGTGAAGATAGAAGAAAGTTGTACTTTAATTTCCACACATTTCTAATTCATTGATTCACAGTTAAATATGCCAACTTTTCACATCACAACTATTCCTATGGTTACTAAATTTTAATCGTGTGAGTAATTTGTTCACAAACACCATGTTAATCGTAGTTGAGGAAGCATACAATACGTGCCTATGTAGTATAATATATACGTTTATTCACGTATATGACGTTACAAGTAAATTGTGAGCTATAAGGATGAGCCAAGACGCTCTGTCATCTCAGGTCGTTTTAATAATCTTATATTTACATTACCTACCCACTGGAGATGTAGATAATGTCATATCATTCATCTTGGCAATGAATTAATCAATCGACTTAAAATAATACGTCGAAACCGTGAAATTAAGAGAAAAGAAAAAGTCATATATTTTTTCAGGCACAGCACTAAAATAATTTTCAAAATAGCCGTGTGGACTATAATATCTACTCTTTAAGTTCCAGACTAATCTATTTTTCAAAGAGTGCTACAGTGACTGCGAGTCTGCATGGAACCTCGTATGTACAGGTCCAGGATCGATCGATAAACGTTCAGAGTAATTCAATTTTAAAAGTGATTACTTTCATATTCCCGAATCACGCGCTACGCAAATCTTTGAAAGATTTAAAACCGTCTGAATTATAATAACTCACTTACTATAGGTATGAATTTTAGCAAAAGCGATTTGAAAGACAATCTGAAAACTGATACGGCATATTTTCGATGGTATTTTTTTTTCGAAAATCGTGAAGTCAAATAATAAACAAAAATTTCTCTGTAATTACTAAGCTGCATCAAAATATTATAATATGTACCGTTTAAATGTAAATTCAGGCAACTAAAAATTTCAGCCCGTGATTTCCAGAGATAAAAACATTTTGACTTTCACTGAAATTCTTAGACGTTCTATGTATATATATTCATCATTTTACGATTTCTATGTTCTTAAGAAAAGATATTTCCTCACACCGCAAAATCGTAAAATTTTACTGCAATATTTTAACGGGCCAGTTTACAAACTTTCAGTCCATTTGTTAAACTTCGGTAAAAAATGGCAGATATTTTTCAGAGTAACAAAAAAGAAATTTACATCAGTGAATAAGTATAAATTTACACAGTATAATTTCTACAAACTCTGCTAGATCTAGTACAGACTTTGACGTAGGTAATGTAAATTCAATCAGGTTGCCTATAGCATTATATTTATATTTTTCAGGTGGGTCTAATAGCCATAAACATCCTTGGTGAACCCTACGGCCAGGAATACTGCGGTCAAGGTGATGCACCTTACAACCCGCACTACACTTCACCCTATGATGACCTCGCTTTTGAAATGTACGTTGACCGTGAAGTGGCAAAAATTATACGACAAATGGAAACGAAAAAGCTGCAGGCGGCTGAAGGTAGCCTTGAATATACTTCAATCTTACAAATTGAATTAATATAAATGATATTTTGAACCTACTTTACATGCATTGTGTATCTCAATGTTAGTACTTCTGAATTACTTCCTGATTATTTCAATTTTATCATTGTTTCTAATCTTTAGAAGAAAGATTTGAATACGCGTCAAAGTTAAAAGTGGCTATGGAGAATCTAAGGAAAGCCGGGGAACGTCTTGGTAAATATGAATTGGAAAAGAAATATGCTATCGCACTGGAAGATTACGATAAGGCAAAAGTGAAGAAGGCTCAAGCGCAGCAGTACAGACAGCAGGTCTATCAAAGTTTAGAAATTGAAGATTTACTCGAAGTTCATGGCGTACGTAATCTTTTCGACAGTACAAGAAATTCTGCAGACATCCGTAAGCTGTCAAAAATAAAATCAATAACATTGTCACACTATCCACCTAGCCACTGGAAAAAAATGACGAGTCCATCATAGAAGGGAAAGAGCCAGTGTCAGCTGACGCAATTGTATCTGCAACGGCAGCTCAAGTGGTTGAAGACATTACTTCGCCACCAAGACTAGTCGTTCCGCCAAGCCGAGACGGTGCCCTGTCTCCTACCGGTCCTGCTCATCAACAACCACCGTCACCGCTTCATCAAAAGCCTAGTAGTCCGGGTAAGAATGGAAAACAATGTTAAGATTCAACAGATAGAACCAGTTATTGAATGGTCTATATGAAGAAGAGCTTTACTGTTTCTACATTCTGAAGAATTTCGCAAGTCATCAGAAATATTAGTGATATCTTGGCGCAGTTATAAATTCGTGGATAAAAGTGGTTTCCACATTAGTTATTTTCTTTGGATACATTTTTGCCTTTCTTGCTATAAATCAATTTTATATGACCAGAGGTGCTGGATCACCCGACAAGTGGTGTATTAGAAAGAACAAATGGTTGCACCAAGGGCTCTCTCAGAAGAAAAACCAAGTCAGCTGGACCAATGCTTCGATCCAGCTACGAGGCTTACGAGGAACGAACTATACCTGCGCTAAGGCAGTGAGTATCCAAAAAATAGTGTTGTTTATTCAGAATTATTAAAATTAATACCTTCTTTTAGCTCACATACAAACGAATTTACGAGAGAATGTCACTTGGACAGTACAGACAGTACAAAAGTAACATCGAAACTTAATGACAGAGAGAAGAAACAGGCTGCGCTACCAATATCCGTCTTTGGAATGGAAATGGTAATTCTTTTATCTTCAGTTACATTTTCAACCGTTTGAAAAATTTTATAGGCCTATTATAATCACAAACCCCTTCATTTTATTTAGGTCGAAAAATTTTATTCCAAGCAATTTACTGATAAAGAAGAGGGATTAATGCAACTCAAAGAGGAATTGCGGACATTTGATTCTGAAGTTTCAAAAAATTCAGCAAACAAAACAGCAAGGGCGGCTATTTTGCTGCTGCACAGAGCGCTTAGAGACAAAGTTTTCAGTGTCTACAGTCTAGCAGCTCAGTTAATCAGGGTATTCTTCACCGAGTTTGCTGTGGGTCGGTAAGCACAAAGAGTTAATTTATCAGCAACAAACTTTATTACGAAAATAAAGAAATGTGACTTACTTTGATAGCTGACGATACTCACTCCCTTATAGAGAGTGACATACCTCTTTTCATTAGTTTATTTTTTCTTACTTCAGAGTATCATCTGCTGAAATTGCTCGCAGTGTAGATCGATTGCTGCCAGAGCTCCTGACTAAATCAGGCGATACTACTCCAAGGATCCATAATATGGCTGTTCACACTATTCTCAGTATGGCAGACTGCAAGTGTGTCAGAGAACTGCATATTATACCGGTCCATCTTAGCAGGCCTGTGAACAGTAGTACGCATCAAAGATTAGCTCTGAGTAGACTAGAAATGGTCGAGCAGCTAATATTGAATCACGGAATATCTACGGACAAACAGAGGTAAGGTGAGATTGAGCACAGATAAAATAGTTACAATTATTGATGATTACATAATTGGTAATCTTCAAATTAATCCGTTTAGCGGTTTGACTTGCCGAACATTGTCGGAGTTTGGCCTGTCTGGACTGCATCATCCAGCAGAAGCTGTGAGAAAAGTATCGGAAAGAGTATTGGTATTGGTTTATAAAGTGAATCCAAGGCTTGTGAGAAAGCAGCTACCACCAGACGATGATATCACTAGGAGAAATCTCCTTTACAGACAATTATTCCATGAATTTGATCTAGTCGATCTTCAGGTAACTACTTTCCGCATTTATAATGTTATAAGCGCGTAGGAAATCTGCAAAATTTTTTTTATATCAACTCACCAACTCTCAACGTATTGGTTTTTTGATTTTTTCTTCACAGAGAAAGAAAGATCTAGAAACTAGTCAGAAAACCACGACGCCAGTTCACACAAAGCTTGTAGAAAATAACGAAGCTAGCGTTGCTAAATCTCCGCCAAGGTCTAGTCCCGTTGTTAGTACTAGTAGTTCTATCAGCATTACATCACCATCGGACAACAGCAGCGATCACAAAGGGGACAAGTTAGTATTTTTTGTTAGTATACAGAGTTCTGAGTTTTGCAGAATAGCAAATGAGTTATTCGGAATGTTTGTGACATCTTGCTTAATGTAACAAAATACTGCTTAAATTGGCAGAACTGATCGAAGAATGCTTTTCTTTAATTTTCAGGATGTGCATATTTTGTTTATCGAAAGGTCAGGTATATTCAGAGGAAGGTTTGAATATACATTATTGGAGGACCTGTCCAATGTTGACGAGATGCGAGGCTTGTAAACAAGTTGTCGAAGTTTCGTACGTCAACCTACATTTACTAAGTGAGTATACACAGTGTGTGTATTTGAAATCTGTGACAAAACTAAAAAAAAAAAAAAAAAAGGTTGAAATGAGATAAATTACAGAACATGCGAATGATCAAAACAATTTCTTTACCAGACGAATGCGATATGAGAAATAATTACAGCAAATGTGATACATGTAAACAAGCAGTACACATAGAAGACTTGAAGCGACATTCAAAAAGTGACAAATGTACTAGTGAGTATAACTGTTCCTCCAGATATATGGGTTTAAGATAAAATTTCGCATGCGCAAAATACATAATCTGTCTGTACGCTGTCGCAGAGCCAATAGAAGGATGCGAAAGATGTCCACTATGTCAGTTACATATTAATCGGAATAAATGGCGAGATCATCTCATGGGAGATCAACCCTGTACAAATAATCCGCGGAATAAGACAAACAAAAGCTGTAAGTTAACGTTGAATATATTAGTTGAAGCAAAGAAAGAAAAGTACAAATGATAAACTTATATTATCGTCGCGTGACATTGGTATTTACCTATATTTATTTAATTTTTTTTTAAATATACGTTTCAAAATTTCCAACTGTGAAGATTGGTCAATTATTTTTACAGCTTCGAAATCCCCATCGAACACGCAAAATATTGGCGGAAAATTGACTTCGCCAACTAGCAGGGATTACTAGCGTCAACCTTTGCCTCATGTATAGTAGTGTATGAAGAGTTTTCGAATCTTGTTTATTTTATAGTTTATGTATTTGTTATAGAATTTTAATGTTTCTACGCTATATTTGTACGTATACATTAAAATATCTCGTTTACAGTAGATCCCGTCCCGTACGTTGTACATGTATGTTATTTATTCTCACAGTTGAATGACAGGGAAATCAGTCAGACCTTATGAATACTCACTGTTGAAAACTGAGACGTATGAAGCACAATGCTTTTCTGTATGTTACGTAGAACTTCATTGTTAGTCCAACATGAAATTACCGATTTGGTACTTTCATTTCATAAATTCATAACACTTCCGACCATGCTCATAAACTTTTTATAACATTCTCGCAGTTGCACGTACAATAATTATACATACGTACGTACTTTTACGCTTGTTCAAATATTGTGAGCAGCAACACAGGCTGATTAATAATTCGAAAGGGTAATTTGTGCTCAAATGATATCAATTAAGGATGAAACATTGTTAATATTGTAATACAGTTTCCTAAAAATTGTTCACAGAAAGTGAATAACGAAAAAACCATTGTCATTATCAATTATCATCACGTAGTTTATTGTTTCTAAAAAACATCCCATATACGAAATTCTGAACGTTATGGAGAAGTTTCTCTGCCTTATCCTTTACTATCCTGCATTCATTCGATTAAAAAATAGAATTCAAAGTTTAGAATACAATATTAAAACTAAATGAATTTAGAATAGAAACAAACGATATTGACTGTCAAGTTAACGAAAAACTGTCAAAATTCAACAATATTGAAACCTGGAATAATATGCTTTTTCCCAGTCGGCAGCTCATAGATAACAAATGATATATGCACAAGATCGTCTGTTAAGATGTATTGTTGCTTGACTCTTCCTCATTCTTATTATCCTCCAGTTCTTTTCCATTTGCAGTCGTATCGTCTTTTTCCATAGATTCCCCATTGTCGAGTTCTATGTTAGATGTCTCTGCATTCTGATTCTCTTTGAACTTATTCTTTTCTGTATGTAGAGATTAGAAAACGGTAATTACTGCTGTATAGGTAACTTCTTATTCTTATTATTATTATTTTTTTTTTACCATCGAACAAATACGAAATATTAACGAATTTACACATTCTAGTTTCTCATGATATGTCTGATAAAATCTTACCAAATTTAGAGCAATCTGCTCCTAAGAGTCGAAGATAATGTATTGCGTCATGAGTGGGCACGTAGGCTCTCAACGACATGGTACCTCGCCACCCAACCATCTCCAACTCCAAAGGATTCAAGTTTTTGTCTTCTTCGATTAATTCTTCTTTATAAATCAGTACACAGCTTCCAGTTGCTAAATTGAAAGATATTCCAACTACAAATTAATGTTTAAGGTAAGACGTAAGTCTTTAAATACATAGTATAATGTCTACCAAAATCTTGGACTCGACTTTGTGTATCTGGGCTCAATTTTGATATCTCAGGTGGAGTATTGGGGTTGTCATTTTGTAAAAGCATCACTAGATCGTCCTTTGAGATTCGAACCTTTCGGCATTCGCCGATATAGTCAAAGAGACTGTTTAATCCTTCCTGAGCGAGTCTAAAAGCACACTTCATGTTTTTATTGTCACAGCGAACAAAAGTTTTCACTCCTGTATTGATCATCTTCACTTTAGCTTCGTTCAATTTTACGATATCGCGTATAGCTGGTGAGGTAAAGTATATGTTCTTTTTTTTCCCCTCGTGACACCTCACCAACAAGCATGTTGGGTCCAGGTTATCTGATATATTGTAAAACTCTCTGTAATTGAAAGAGTATTATCACTATTTTTTTTCAATTTCACCATCGAAATTCATCACACGTTCAAATTATCTCTACTCCGTTATTCCTATTACTTTTGTTAAAACTTACTTGATTGATGGCCAGACATCCTCCTTATCGCCTTTGAAAAAAACAAAAGGATCTTCACGGTATCCAACCATCCTTTTCCTCTTTCTTTGAGGACCCCACGGTTTTTTTTCTGCCTCTAACGGCCTTTTGCCATCAGTAGCTTTGAGGTTTGCTTCTTCTTTTTCTGCTTCTTCTTCCAAACTCAATTCAGTATTAGCATCATTGGTTGACGGCTTTTCAGAACCTACTTCCATTTTTTCCTCTTTATTCTCCCATGGAAGTGGTTTAACTTTTTCCAATACTGCCACAAAAAATCCACCGGTATCTTGATGATGTGGCAATATCCTCATACTGAAAGCGTTCAGTTTACACAAATTGAATTGCAGCTTACCAGTGGATTAGAAAACGAATATCAAAAATTTAGAAGTACACACCTCCTTTCAAGGTGAAACTTATCTACATCCGCTGCATTTGGAGGGAACATATGAGGTCGGATTTGAGTTTGCCATTGCTCAGGAACTTCTTCCCACGTTTTGTAATACTGTAAGTTCTTTGATGCAAGAGTCCAATGGCTTACACCTGACAAACAAAAAAATTACTATCAGAATAAATGCAGAGAATAAAACGAAATTAAAAACTATTGAGGGTGCTTTTATAAATTGTAAGTAATAATTGAATCGTTTCAAAGATAGGTAATACAGGTCGCAAGATAATATTAACCTGGATTGCATTTCAGACCAGGTACTAAATTTCTTCCATCAACTAATCGAACAGAATCACCAACTTCGGTAAGTATTCTATGAATAACAGCTTCATTTTCTATCGGATTAAGAGAACATGTGGAATAAACCATTCTTCCACCAACTGCCAAGAGCTCCAGTCCTCTCTGGGCTATTCTGTATTGAATTCTAGTGGAGAACAAGAATTTGTTTGACTCATGAAAACTCGAGAAGTAAACGATGAATGACAAAATTTAATTTCAACTTTAAGGCTATGCGAGAAAATTCGTGCAAAGTAAGTAAACATTCACCCATGAAGATTGTTTCCATTCGCAGGACTCCACTTGCACCAAATATCTGGATTTTTTCTCATTGTTCCATCCCCGCTGCAAGGTACATCAGCAAGAATTCTATCAAACCTGAATGGAATCGAAAAGTGTATTACTCAATTATGCTATTGGAAAGGTATTTCTGAGACAAGTCTATTTACTTTAACTTTTCTGTCGTGCCATCTGGTTTGGCAACATTGAAATTAGGCATTACTGACGAGTCGTGATTTGTAATCAGAATATTTGGGCTGTTCAATCTCTTAGCTTGATGCACCAACATGTAGCACCTGTTGTTGTCCACGTCATTGGCAATTACAAATCCCTCTGTTGACAAGGGACACATGGATAACATTGTAAAAAGTATTAAATTCCACTACTAGCGGTGACAATAGAAATTCAAGAAAAGTAGCAAAACTATTGGTTAATGGAAGGATTTTTAATGAAAGGCAAAAATGATAAAGCCGACTTGCTACTATTCCTAAAATGACTTGATCTCATTGTGTATGAGCATATATTCACCAGGATGTGGGTTGCTCTCATCAGAATGTATCATTTCAATTAACTGAGCTGTCTTTGAACCTGGTGCAGCACACATGTCGAGAACCTGAAAGATTACAAACGTTTAGAGTTGATTGAAATGCATTCAGCTGAAGGAATTGGTTTTCTTCATAAGTGTATCAGCAAATGATGATAAAATCAAACCTTATGTTGAGGTTTGACTTCCAAAACGAGGGGAGGAATCATGCTCACTACTTCTTGGCGACTTATGTTACCGCTAGCTGTTTCAGCAATCAAAAAATTATGTAGCCTAAAGTATGCCTCAGACCTTCGAATATCCTTACGAGTCAACTGAAGCTGCCAAGCCAAAGAATCTGGATAAAACGGAAGGCATTTTGGATAAAGTTTTTCTTTCTCTTTGACTTCTTCCTCTTCATTTTCTCGTTTTACATTGATGATCTCATTGAAAAAATCCCCTTTAATTATATCAAGCAGTGCCTTCGTTTCTGCCTTGGAACCAGTTATTCGAAAGGCGGCCGGCAGGTTTTCCCGCATCTTGTTCATAAAAATGTACCATTCTTCGCTAGGAACAATATTTTGGGTTTTGTAATAATTTTCAAAATCAACATTCTCCCTGATTATTTCTTCATAGCATCTCTGCGGCCTTTTATCCCATTCATCTTTGTTCTGCAACAAGTTGATTTAGCTCGTTATAATCTATTTCGAAAATCCATCTGTCACGGTGATTGTAAGTTGCTGTTGGGTAAAAAATGTACAGCTTCCAGAGAAAAGGATTGTCATGTCAAATATTCAATAAAAATTCATTCTAATAGCAACATGCTTGCGGAGGGTAGAAGGATGAATTTTAGTGACATTTGCCGAATTCAATATCGAAATACCGTAAACTTAACCTCCAAATCAAATCAGAAGCCGCATCAGTTCCGAAAAATTTTTTACCTTCTGTTTATCGCGGCGTTTTTCAGCAAAATTCTTCTTTGGCCTATATTTTCTACCTTTACCCATTATCACTTGAAATTACTGAAATATACTGCAAGGCCTACCGACTCGCATTAAACCACAGATTCCTATAAGTTGTCTGTGATACGCTGTATTAATGTCTCGTGTAAACGGAAACCGCGCGGACACGATCACAGTCAGCGATCTCTATTAGTATAGAGTTGTAATCACAGCTTAAACTACCGGGGCCACTAATCGTGAATGCGAGCGATGCGAGTAATGAGAGTACCAATTTGCGTATTCAGCGGTGACGATTTTGGCCACGCTGTTTAAAATCAGTACTCATTGCAGTCGTGTCCGATCTTCTAAACCGTTCAGTAGGTAGTTGGAGGATAGGGAATCTGTGCTATGGTTCGCAACCAGTCATGACTGAACCGTCTTTGAGGAAACAAGATGTGTTTTTGCGCGTCTATTGTCGTTTCGGCTATTGAAAATGTGCCCCCCCACATGACGTCATTTATATCTAACTATAATTATCTGGCGTCATGCAGGGGCTATCACGTGACCTTGCTACTGCGCATCTCTGTTTAAAGCACACGAAGCACACCAAAGAGCACACCGTGTTTCCTTATTTCATAATCCGTGGCGGTTTCGCCTATCGCCGGACGCCGAGACTGGCATTTAAACATAGGCTATGGCCCGAATTATTAAGTTCTTTAAAATTATAAGAAGTAATTGGAAAAAATCCACCTTCGCTCTAGCTGCGATATCGTATGGTGGGTCCTATGGCATAGAGTCTTATAAGTGAGTACTTCCTTGCCTGTCAAGCTGGAAGTTATTTCTACCAAACAAACATAACCTTAACGGATTAACCTCTCGATGCTGTTGAATTTAAAATTTCAGCAAAGAGCAGTTGATGCGAAGGTATTGCGAGGATGCGGTCAGATATGGAGATATGCCACTGCCGGTAAATTTAAAACCGCGACACGTTACTGTTATTTTAAATCCAGCGGCTAACAAAAGGTATGTTGAAATTCTATGGTCATATGATTGGTGTGTGAGCGACAAGATTATTTTGATTACTACTAAAGTTTCATGGAAGCACTTCATATAAAATATTTTACTGATCCAGTGATATATAACAACTGCTCCAGATTTCTGGAACCGATATGTAATCATCGTTACCATTTGACGCTGTTGATTTAGAAAAGCAAAGGATTTGTTAGAAAAGTATTGCGCACCACTGCTACACCTTGCTGGAATAGCTGTAACGTTCATTCAAACTGAATCTGAGGGCCAAGCACGAAGTATAGTTGAGAATTTGAATTCTCATACAGATGCCATAGTTGTAGCAGGTGGCGATGGGTCATTGTCGGATGTCGTTACTGGGGTGATGCGAAGGTGCAACACCGATGTCGAGATAGTCAAGCAATGCCCAATTGGCATTTTACCTCTCGGGCAGACCAACAATGTCGCAAAATCACTGTTTAATGGATACACAGATTTACCACAGATACACGCTATGGCTGAAGCTACCATGGCTGTTGTCAGAGGCACTACTAAATTAGTTGATACTATCGAAATTGAGCCTCTTGAGGTAATTAATTAGACCGATCATAGGTCACTTGGTGTTTGCTAATTTTTCATTTTGCGAATTGTTTCTTTTTTTTTTTTATCATCAGACCTTAAACTCGGGTAAAATGTAAGTTTTCACAGTGTTTGCTGTTTGAATTTTAGAACATTTATTCTCAATCTTACAGCAAGACCCTGAGAATATTATCAAACCAGTTTATGCAGTGGGCACTGTGGAGTGGGGTGCATGGAGAGACGCAAATGCTAAAGCCAACAAATACTGGTATTGGGGATCACTTCGTAGGTAAACAGTACAATTTTGGTGTATTGTAAATTTCCTGACATGGCCAAAAGCTTATAAGATGAAAAAGTTGCTTCAGCCATGTATTGATTTGCACCAATTGCTAGAACTTCAGTTACAAGTAATCTAATTGCAGGATCCAGTAATTCGGTTGTAATCAAATCTTATATTACAGATATGCAACTTATGTATTCAATGGTTACAAAAGTGACCTCACCTGGGACTGTAGCGCTGATTTACGATACTCAGAACCATGCAACGGGTGCTCTCGTTGTCGCCACAACAGGCAGAGTAGTCATTCATCTTCCAGTGATAGACGTTGGTGGCATTCTTTTGTTCCAAGGACGAGGAGTGCATCTTTTGGTAATATCGATAGCAATTGTTCTCTAAAAGTATTCTCAGTACCAATCAGATGCACACTTATATAGTACAATAAAAGATAAGTCAAATTTGGCGTAACTAAAAGTTGATATTCATCAATAAATATCGTTTTTAGAAATCGATTATAGTAAGGTGATAAATGAAAAATGTGGATCTCTTCATGAAATTCCAATAGTCACAACCGAGTTGAAAATGATTACCAGTAATCTGGACTCTCCAACCGATCATAGTGTGCCAGCAATTAAAGTCCATTTAGGTGAGTTAAAGTAGCCATTGAATAGCTAAACCTATCATTCAATCTTCACATCAACAAATCCAAAATATTCTAACAATCTTCGATCAATAGGTCCAGAAACCGTGAGCTACTTAGACTTTGTTAAGGAAGGATGGAAGCGAGCAGATGGTCACAAAACTGTGAACAAACAAACCATTGAGGCGAAGGATATTGAATTACGACCTCGTGAAACTGTTTCAAAACCGGTGAGTGAATATTTACATCATATTGTTATCCCTACTCGAACTTCCCTTGTGAATTTTAAAAAAGGGAATCGAGAATTTTAACAACTATGCGAAGTCATGTATTGTATTATATATAGTTTAAACCCTGGAATGTTGACATGTGTTAAACGTGAAATGTTTATTACAGGAACAAAGCAAAATGTTTTCCATAGACAATGAAGAATTTGAATTGAAGCCAATCAGAGTTAAATTACTACCAAAAAGTGTAACAATGTTTTGTGCGCAGCCTATGGATAGTGCAGTAAGCTAGTATAAATAAAGAGCTAACAGTACTTTTTGCGCCTTTCTTTTATCCTTTGCATTTAATACCGATGACTGATCATTTCCATCGGTGATTCTGTAAAAGTCTAAAAAATTTGAATATACACCGCCAACCAAAAGTTTGGGTACACCAGTCGAAATTTCTTGCCGCACTAAAAGTTAAATAGCGGACTCAAAAATAAAGATAATCAAACGTTCCAAACAGCGTTTTAAAGAGGACATATTTACCTTTATGTTTGTTTTTTCGAAAATTACTTACAATTTTTCTTGGATCTGGTACGTATTTTTGAACATGGCCGTTTTTCCGCCATTCTTTAGTCTCCAACCAACATTTTCGTTCTTCATAAAGTATCGTATGATTTTTTTTCGCCCAAGTATTGAATTTTCAGCTCAAAAAGTTATGTTTTAGAAAAAAGCTGTAATTCAACAATTAGTGGGTTTCAGAGAAAATGGCAAGAGGATAAAAAATTGCATAGGTTTACACTCGAGTAGCTTGAACTTTGCCAGCATTTGGGGGGGGATTTTAATGGGACTTTGATGAGTGGAGGGGCAATTTTTGAGGCCAGAATTTGGAGAACCATCGTCAGTTGAGACATATTCATTTTTTCGCGATAATTAGATATGATATACCTTGATTACGTAAAATAAACATCATGCCTCGTTTTTTTAATACAAAGTTCTTTATATTCAGTCCATTTCACATGTTCAAACTTTTCGGAGCAAGGAAAATTCAGAAAAATGTTGACCACGTATTAATCGCACGTATCAATCACATATAAGACTGTTGAAATGAGTCCAAAATACTTTGTGTGACTTTCATACGATGTAAACACAAACTCCAGATGAAAAATAAATACTTTTAAGCTTCGCATTGACCTTATGAAGGTAAACAATTGCTCTACACGATCCTGTCGATTTTTTTTTGTTGTACGAACATTTCCAGCAACTGCGTAGTATAATTTTTTTGAATTTTTCCTGCTTTGAAAAGTTTTCACGTGTAAAAATGGCTAAATATAAAGAAATCCATATTTGAAAACGAGTTATGATTTTTGCTTAAAGAAATAAAGATATGTCATGTCACAATATAGCGAAAAAAGTGAATATATTGATAAATATGGTCTTGGTCGGCGCAAATGTAATTTTTTTTTTACAACGAAATCTAGTAAAGATGAGCTCAGAGACGTGATTGACTATTTTTTTGCGTCAAAAAGCAAGTTCAAAAGCCTGAAGTTTTTTCTTTTTAATATTTCGTCTTAAATCTGATAGTTTTTGAGACACAACAACTCAACTGACGATGGTTCTCCAAGTTCCAGCCGAAAAAATTGACCTTCCACTCATCCGAGTCCCATCCCAAAATTATAAAAAAATTTTTTTTAATACTGGAAAAATCCGAGTTACTCCAGTGTGAACCTATGCAACTTTTTACCCTTCTGACATTTTCTTTGAAATCCCCTAGTTATTGAATTACAGCTTTTATCTAAAACATGTTTTTTTTAGCTAAAATTAAACTGGGACAAAAAAAAGAAAAATCGTACAAAACTTTGTAAAAAACGAAAATGTAGGTAGCATAAGGGAAATATGTTAATAAGGGGAAATGTCTCACCGGTTTTCGGCTTTTCAACCATGTTTTCTACATACAAGTTCAATTTCATTTGGTAATAAGAAACAATTTATTACTTATATTTGAAACACGTTTTTCGTATAAAAAATAATGTATGACTATTTACAACAACAAAACTAACGATTTCGTTGAACCGGCATTTTCATTACAATTTTTTTCATCCTGGGTATTGTAGAATGGTCTTAAATGAGATTATACGCCTATGTATCGATATGACTTGTACCTCCAAATTATTCTCGTAGTGCACATTATGCTACAGGTTAAAATAATTCGTACAAAATGAACACAAACATACTGACATTAGTAACAGAACAAATATTAGCTGCTATAACAACGGGTAAGAAATAAAATAGGAGTTCACCTTGAGTTGAAGCAGATCATTACGACCAGGTGTAACGGATACAGGATGTATCACGACAAATTTTTACATAATAATACTGGCAATTTTGTACAAAAGAGTATTGGGTTGGAGTGTTTCACTGTACTGTAATGTCCATGTTTTCATATTTCGTTGAAGACGATCTTAGATCTGTCACTGGTTTCAACTTAAAGCATTTTCCGTTTCTATTTTTTGCTTCGCGTCATCGGATGGCACAGATTTTGAAGAAATTAAATTGTCACTTGTAACGCAGAGTTCCTTCTCGCACTCCTTGCCTGATACTCTAAAGAAATTAAGGAGAGAAGGCTCCTTAATCGTTTTCCGTGGTTCTGTTGATCGTGATCTTGCTGAGCGTCGTACTGCCGTCGCGGTTGCTTTAGGACTAGTCAGTTCCCCTATACCAGCTTTCGACTTCTGTTCGAATTTTTCTTTACGTATTTTTGTTAACCAGTCAACGTTTTCTTTGTATTTTTGTGGGGATATTTGTAGCAAGTGCGGCGCAGTACCGTCTATGACGTAATTGGGCAGATTTAGAGTCGGGGAAAACGGAACTTCACTGTTACTTCGATCGTTTACCGTAGACGAACTTGGTCCAGGTTCATCTGAGTCATAATTTGCACTCAGTGTTCGTCCGCACTCGTTTGCTGAGCTGAATAGTCTTCGAGCTCCTCGGTTGTCTATGTGCAGACGTTTCGCGCTACCACCTTCGAGATTTTCCTCAACCGGCGATAAAACTGATTCAAATTTGAATCTTAGCTCATCGGCTGTCATTTGTGAGTATCGTCTCTTGGTCGACGGCGTCAGAGCCTTTTTTTCACTGCAGTTGTAACTTTCAACTGATTCAGTAGAACTTGGAGGACCCGAAGAAGGACCTGGAAGAAAACTGTTAGTTATTGAACTGGCCCCTTCAACATTAGCACTTACAATCGCAAATTTTATCATTCCTTTAAAAAGAGTGAAGGTATCTTCCAATTGCCGAAAACATGCAATTTTGCGGGAATAAATAGAGCCTCTCAGTTACAATTTAAGCCAGAGATGAACGGAGGGAGGAAGTTAGAATAGCAATTGTGGCTAAGTAACTGTTTGGAGTGGTAAAATTCTTTTGTTGCATTATATTATTCAAATATTTTCGTATACCAACGGTAGTATCAGAGCCAGGGGTCTGTTGTTGACAATGAATCCATTGGCAAGATATAGTTGGTGTTGCTTCCAAGCCACCTACAAGATGGCTCAGAGCGTCTTCAATTGGTACTGGGTTTGCCTCTCCTTGTATTTCTACTTCTGAGTTATCACCTTTATGTTCCAAACCCACTCGCCATATTCTATGTCTGGAGTCGTCAGAACAAGTAACGATCTGTAACACGTATAAGTAAGTAGTGAAGAAATTGACTATCTAGAAAGTTTTCTTTTTCAACAGAATAGGATTTTCAATTGCGCAAGCTATACTTTTGCTTCGCCGATGCTGCACCACGCAATGCAAGTCACTTCGGCGGTATGCCCTGAAAGTTTAACCAATGGGCGTCCTGGTTTGCTGGTATTCCAAATGTATGCAAATTCGTCACTAGATCCACTGGCAAGGTAACGGCCATCTGGGCTTAAGCAGGATTTGACATAAAAGGTTGAATTTTGATGTCCGTAGAATTCTGCAACTGTGATGCACAAAAGTGAGCTGTTGTTTCAGAACAGAGCAATCTTAATCTGTTCTACTGATTATGAGTTATCAAAGCAGAGAATAGCAAGTGTATCGATGTGGTATTACCTGGCTTGGGATTACATGTGGCTATGTTGTACGCATAAATAATGTTATCCATGCAACTGGCATACAGCACAACGCCTGCAGGGCAAACAAGTAACGACGTAAAACCGTTTCTTGAACCTCCACCAGTGTATTGTAATATATTTTTTGCCACTGGGTCTCTTTTGTGCGACGAATAATTCTTTCGAAGATCCCACACCTTTATGATCCTGTGTATCAGAAAAATTTCAACTCTCATTAGATATGAATCAGTTCCACCAATTGTCAGGCATCGGACACATTCTTGAGTTAGTAATTAAAGATTCATCAGCAGCGACTTAAACTGTAATAATGATGACTACTTTGCGTGCAATTTGGATAATATGAATAAATTGATCCAGGAAATGAATGTCATGCATACCCGTCACCAGCAGCACAAGATATCAGTGTGAAATCATCCTGAAAAACGAGGCTGGTAATACTGTGGGCGCGTGAAGCTTGGCTACGTCTCTTTCGCGATTTTGTCCCACCTGCAGACACCATGCTATGCGAGTTGTATATACAGTTGTCTGGTCTGGGATGGTGCGTGTGGTTTGCTCTGATATCCCATATCATAATGGCACCGTCTCGAGCTCCGGTTGCAAAAACCGCTGGTTTGAAAACAAATATCGTTCATCGATGAAGTATGATATGCTTAAACTGAATCTACATTAAATATAAACAGAATTTTTTTTTGCACCATTGACCTGAAACGCATTTTCACTATTCTCTATAGATTTTAGCAAACCTTTGTCTTGGTGTCGAAAAACTGCAGTTTTAACACTTCTTGTATGGGCTTGAAAGCACTCCATCTGCTTGATTTCTTCTTGCGATATGTCCCAGAGTTTAGATGTGTGGTCTCCGGATGCTGTGACCAACTTCATTTCACCCGGCATCCAGGCAACATCAAAAATTGCATTGTAATGAGCCTGCAGATATCACACATAAGTTTAAAAATAGAATCGGAAATTTATATTCAATTACGTATCATGTAAGCACAAAACTTGACATTACCTGTGTTCCCTCTAGTCTTTCGTGAAAGTTTCCTGTGATGGTTGTGTTTTGTAAGGCTATTTTGCCATCTTCATTAGCCAATGCAAGCACATGCTCGTTATTACGCGTTGTGCTGAATTTGCAGGCAAACACTGGTGGTTCTGGATTAAAATCTGGTGTTTCAAGACTTGGAGATATTCCACAATATACGTCATTGTGATAACATTTTAAGCGACGTAATGCGATGTCGTAATCGCTCAAAGCTCCTGAAGAATTGAAATTATATCATTAAATTTGTTAGGCAAAGTACTGAGATATTCTATGCTAATTAAATATATTCTCTGTTGTACGAAGTGTCATTCTCTTGGATGCGAATTGTTAAAAATGACATGGTCTAGTTTGGCTTTTTCACAATTAGTACCCACAAAGGTGAAAGACCCTGTATAACTCTGCATGTAGTGAGATAGTGAAATTGCTGGTTTTATTCAATAAGTTACTAATCATAATGCTGGAATAGTATTTGTCAGAGTTTTCGAAAAGTTGAGAATTCTGATTCGTAATTGAATCCCGATACATGTCGCCGGAAAAAAAGGTTATGATCAAGTTTCGAAAGATTATGAATATTGTACGCAAAATTATGATAGTGCATTAGTTTCTGTAGCTTACCAAAACCTTCCTCACGCCTCAGGACAGACTTTACAATATTCATTGTGCAGCCGCACGAATAATACACAAAATATCAATGAATTCATATAAATGTTTATATCTTACAAAAAACGCGGGAGATTCCGTTCCGTTCCTTTCGTCAAACCATCTCTCCATGCTCTCCATAGCTGTTTCTGGTTTTTTGTAAGTTTAGTTTCATTGCCTGCCGTGAGAGCAAACAATGGCTTGTCAAGGACTGGCGGGAAATAAATGTTTGTTTTTTGCAAAAAAAATTTCGGCACTGTTCGAAATTAATAATATTATTGCTCCGTTCCAAACACCAGATTTAATTTAGCACATGATTAATGCCTCACGACGAAAGAACATGTTACTGCGTAATGTAATTTCTTTTTAGGCGTGTTTTAGAAAAAGATGAAGAGTGTCGTAGAATATCACTGTTCCGAATGTCAACTTGATGTCAACGACGTCAAAATATTGAAAACACGATTGAAGAGTCGAGTGTTTGCTGTCTAGTATGTAATTCGAAGATCTGAGGGAAGTTTATTTATATTTTCTAAAGCGATCTACGCTGATTTTCTGTATTATTATGTTACATATAAGATGGAAATCGATCACGGCTTACGCAATACTAGCATCCTCTCCAAGTCCTACATGCGAGGGATTGAACGGTAACAAAGTTTATCGATACTTTCAGGTTATGATAATCTGCAATCGTTGGTCAGAAGTTTCTTATTTCAATAGCTTTGCTATTTTTCGCAGAATTACGGGGAATCAAAACAAACAACGGGATGCATTTGAAATACCAGAAGTCATTCAGGCACGTAAAGAAGAGTGGGCAATGCTATTTGAAAAATTCTCTCAGGTAACCTAACCTAAGCATTGCTTGGCCTCCTTCATAACTCAGACTATCCTGGAAGCTATATACAGAATTTGAGTACACATACAGAAATCCACACACACAAACATACAAAATTAAGCAAACATAAATTATCGTTCTCGATCAGCTAGTGCATTTTTTGAACAGGTGATATATTTAATAATGATCTTTACTGTCGTTTAATTGTTGCTACATACGTGTGCAATGGACACAGCTAGTGTATCTGGTGCCAATTTAAGAAGCTCGCTATCACTGAAGCAACTAATAAACGACTACAATAGGAAAAACATGAAGCATCTTTAATTTTGCAGGTGTCTGACGATCTGGAATTGTATATCCGCACCCTAAATGCAGACGCTGAGTCAAGTGGATCGTGCGAATACCGGGTTCCAGTTCGTAAATCTGCAGCAGAAGTTCAGTACTGGGTTGATACAGGGAATCCTCCATGTCAGGCTTTTGAGGCTTTAGCAAGTGATTCGGATGTAACTATTTCGATAAGCGAAAGTGAAGGCGCAGGCTTGGATGAATCCCAGTTATCAACTTCAACATCGTTGGTTGTTACTAAGCAATTTGCAAGCAGTAGGGAGCAGCTGTTTGGGACATGCTCATCAGGTAGCTCGGTTGATACTACAGCTTATATATTGTCAAATGCAAACATGACAAGGAAAGCCAATCTTCCCTTCGATAAGGACCCTCGTATCGCAAATATAACTAACACAAACAATAATCGTATTGGTCGATTCGTTAGTAACAGAATCCCAAAGGTTGTGCTGACACGGTTAACAGGGATTCCTAAACAGACGTCAAACTCAGACAATAATGCAATATTGCAGAAAAATATTGCTCTGGATCTAAATTGCATTAGCAAAAGAGAATCCTTTGAAAATGATAAAATAAGTGCAATGGGTGATATGTCTTTGGCTGAACGCATAGGGACTATTGACAAACGGTGCAATTCCGACGAGCACAAAGACTCTGAAGTTACTTTGGAGTCTAAGAAGTCTGCCGTAGATAGTCTTCCCATTGAAAGTGAGAAGGCAGACGAAAAAAATAATAGCGGAATATCATTCCATTCTTCAAACGTAATTGTAACAGTTAGTCAAAAAAGAAAATCAAACTGGAGGAAACTGTACTCAGTCAACCGTGATGTATGTGATGAACTTACGCCGATGATCAAACACTGTCAGGATAGCAGGTCTGGCCGAAAGAGTATTCATCCGGCACTAGTAGACAGTTCTTCAACACGTCGACCTAGAAAATCTGTATTCAGACCACAGTTGTCCACTTTGACAAGGCGGTCGAAAATCCGAAGGTTTAAAAATCGCTCCATCAATACAAGCTCTGCCAAGAATAAGCTTAAGAAAAAATCGTCTCTCATTAAATCGAGGGATGCCGAGGATTCCCAAGGGCTGCATAGAGATTCGCCTGACAGTATGGTTATGAAAAGGAATGACGAGATCTACCTTGGTCAAGAAAAAACAATTGATTCTCCCACAAAAGAAACTTTGCTTGAAGCATCGCCAATCTTGCATACAAAATCGAACAAAGTTATGAAAAGTGATGACCCAGCTGCTGCTTCTTCCTCTCTAAGTTTGCAAGATGTTTCAGAAATTATAAATGAGGAAATGAACAGGATTCAGGAAACACATAATAGCGTAGCTGGAAAACACTTTTTGAAGCAATCCTTTCCTACGGGAAGTCAGCAATTTGAGAATAGACATAAGGAGGATGATCAAGGCTCTGTATTCAGACCGCCAGCTGATTCGTTATCCGAGCTGATGGACAGTAGAAGACAAAATATATTTGATGCAAAGAAGAATTTATATGCAACAGATTTGAAGTCATGTTCTGACACAAACTCTCCTTTGGCATCGAGTCCGAGTAAAATTCAAGTTGCAGAAGATAATGGCAGTGAGGCAAGCACATCATTGTTGCATAGTTTCAAGCAAAAAATAAAAAGACAAAGCATCTCTTCGCCAACGAAAGTAAAAGCAACCAATATTTGTCTTGGTTCAGAAATTACTGTACGGAAGCCAATAATTATCCTGCATGATTTTCTGCACCTGAAAAATTGTTGTGGTGAACTGGAAAAACAACATAACAAGAAATGGCTCAGTAAACAACATCAGAATGAAAATTTACACACAGTTGAGAAAGACATGGATGAGAAAAATTCGCTGCAAGACAATTCGGTTCAAGAAGATAATGTAAACTTCAAATTTACGCAATCATTGAACCACAGAGACTCTGAGATGAACAAAGCAAAGTTGAATAAGAAATTGACATCTTTGAAGAGCAATAATGATATTTTAACGAAGAATATAGATTTAGTTATCGACAATCCTCGTTTGTCAGATCAAAAATTATCGCCTCTGAAAACTCACGAGCCAATTGAAGATATTCATTGCGCTTCTACTACTGGAATCAGTTGCCGTCCTGAAGCAGCAACGAGTATACAATTATCAAAGGATAGAAAGGCAACGGTTAAAACGACCAACAGAAACTGTAATTCACAAGACTCATTATTTCATCTTATATCTTCAGACGAGGAAGATATTTTAGAAACATTGACGCGCCGTTTGAAATCACGATCGTCTAGAAAAACGAGATCCGTCCGAGAAACGGGAGGAACGGAACTTATCGATCGAGGTGAAAACCGTACAGTTCAAACTCCAAAGAAATCTCAAGGCGCAGAGCTCAATAGTGCACGTTATAAAATAGTCTCTAGCAGTTCAGAAGATGAAACGAATATCATGAATGGGAGAGGTTTGCAACACAAAAAAATTGCTAGTTCCAGGACATTTACAAAGCTAAGCTCCAAGAAAAATAAGGGGAAAAGTTCTCCAAAATCTGAACAAACGACATCTCCAGTACAAGATGAATGTGTGAATAAGGCAGATAGCTTTCAAAGTGATGATCAAGAATTAGATCGCCAATCTTTGGATGTGAACAAACATTTTGAAATGAAGAAGGGTAATCCGGCTAATAATCAAATACACAATTATAACGAGTCACATGAAAGGATGGATGAAAATATCCCCAAGTCTAAGCTACCAATTTCTCACAAGACTGACAACACCAGGACAACTGTACTGATGTCACGTACCAAAGAAAATTTCACAGAAAAAAATTCGAAGCACTCTATAACACCCATTGATTTGGCTTTGAATGATAGATCAAAACTACGTAAGAATATCTCGAAATCAAATGTATCGTCCGAAGATGAGAGAAGAATATATACAAGAGAGCACCGGGACGCGGTTGGAGTGGTGAAGAAGTTGGGTAACACCCGATTGAAGAAGAAGAGAAAATCGAATTCTCAGATTGACGACAATACAAGTGCTGATTCCGTCAGGACTGAAGGAGAGCTGGAACTTGGAAGGGTACAAAATTACAAAAATAGGAGAAAAAGTTTTTGTGAGATGGATAAGGTAGACGAGGCGATCGATGGAAACTTGGCAACTTCCAATGGTTGCGAAAGATTTCTGATAATTTCTAGTGACGAGTCATTTAAAAATGATGATCCGACGATTTCCCGCTTCATGAATTGCGCTGGTACGAATTCTCAGAGGAAAGAAAATGAGAACAACGATGAGAGTTACAATTCAAATTCATTAAAAGATTCTATGAGTCCTACAAAGCAGGGACTTGTATATGAAAAAGACACGCGTTCGTCATTGAAAAAAATCTCTGTAACTGGACAAAAAAAATCAAAGATTATTTTCTGCACGAAAGAATACTGGGAATCAGATTCTGATTATTCGTAACTTATTTTGAAACTACACAAGTTACAGTAATGCTTAAATAAAACAGTTTACTGTTGTGACTATTTATACATAATTACTGGATATTGTTATTAACGTTTCGTTGTTGAGACTTTACAAAAATAGCATGATATTCGTACGCACTTATAGCATAAAACGCACAGTTACAAAAGACTTTAAATCTATGAATTTTGTGATATTTCGATTAAGAGTGAACCACCGTAGCCATCATATTTGTGGTGGACGGTAGAGTTAACTGGTGGTCAACGTAGGAACTTCCATGGTCAGGAGTGCACATATATGCAAAATAATTTATGGTGCCTTCGAGGTCGCAAATTTCTACATTTTTTTTTGACGAGAACATGTGCAGAAAATTGGTATCAAAGACTGATGCAGTTGTAACGATTTATAGTTTTTTGTTTTTATTTCTGCGTTATATTCGAAAATCGAAAACTAATTCACATCTAATCAACGCATGTAACAGCATAATCAATTCAAAAGAATAAGTCAATAATTTGTGCAACTGTTGCCGATTCGTCAAGTAAATAAACAATAAAAGAGAAAAACTTTTAACACCACGTTTTGAAACCACAAGCAGGACGTTTGATTATGTGAATACAATTAGTTTCTTGTTCTATTTAATTTTCCTTAATGTAAATAAGAACATTAAATTCTTTGCTAATCAGGTTTACTGGTCCTAAGATCTATTAATATTTAGAAGTATAATTGTTAAAAGTATCAGTATACAATTATACATAGCTATATAACTTATTAATAAATTAAGGGTATCTGTAATATATGTTATATATTTTTCTTACTAAAAATTATCATAACGATAAGTTCTAAAGTTTTAACAATATACTATCGAAGAATCGATTTTTTTTATCCTGTAAAATAAATTGTATCGTGTCCACGGCAAGTTATAGAATTATTTACATAATGCTGTAGAGTTTTGCACAAAAAATGTCATCAGATTCGTACACGTGCAAATTATACATGATAAGCAACTTCAAATCACAATCAATAATCGCTCATCGAATTGCCGTACCGATCATGTGATGACGAGTAAGGGCAAGATGATGGGGTTTTGATACGTCGCCGTGTAGAGTTGCCCTACCCCAGCGAACTTCCTTGAAGCCAGCCGATTCAATGCTTTTAATTGGGTCGAAATCTGGTCGACAACCGCCGTAGAGGTAGGGCCAAATTCTGGATCGAGACCAAAATGCTTGTAGCCAGTAAATAAGCGTGCCTCGTTCAGGGTCTGGCGTGTGTTCCATAAAGAAGTATGCACCGCCCTGCAAAACAATGATTTCCTCATACATTAAAGTAATTATTCATAGAATCGGAAACCAAATATTGCCAGTAAATAATAAATATACTTCGTGTTCAAATCCCTTCGAAAAGAAACACCCTTTTTGCGCATGTCAAGCGGGTGCAAAATTGCCGTTTTCACGCACGCTGTAGCGGGCGCAAAATTTCATGTCAGCCTGCTCGTGAACTGCGCATGAAAACATCAATTTCTTGAAACCGCTTCGCATGTGCGAAAGGCGAATTTTCAAAGGGACTGTGCCAAAAAAATAAATTGTGCAAATGAGGAGTGGAAGGCAATTTAACTCGTGTGGTCAACACTCTCGCTTTGCTCGGGCGGTAAACGTCACACTCGCAATATATTATTGGGTCTACTATAACATATTACAAAAGAAATCAAATCGGAGAGATTGACCTTGGATACCTTCCTTGTCAGAAGAAATATATAATCCAATTACCGGCACTAGAACTCGCCGAATCTCGCGAAGTACGGCAGAAGGTGATTTGACCGAGCACAATGTTCTAGTTGTCACAACGGCGTCGATACTTTCGGAAGGTATCGCGCGGCTGAGACGACTTCCGTCGCCGACGAGAGTCCGTTCGACGAAGACGTGTTGGAAGCGCCAGGCGTAGTCGTCGTGAAAGAGATAGTCGGCCAATTTTCTGTTCCAGTCCACCCCTATTAGGTGACAGGCTTCTGGGTAGAATGGGATATTTTCACCTGAAAAGGGAACACACTCGTGATCGTGGCCGGGCCCTTAAAATGAATTTCGGATCTCGAACCTGTCTTAACGCCAATCTCAAGGATCCGAATTCGTCCCAAATCGCGAAGAGCACTGTCGGCCGAAACTAGACTATGCAGAGGCTCGAAGAGTCGGCGTTTGTGGAATCTGGCCAAAGTCGAACATTCTGTCTCGAATCCGACGAGGTGATCTCGGTACCAAACCTTACGAACTTTCGACCATCTCGAATATGCCCACGTAGCGATGACGATCACGATGATCAATACAAGCCCGTATCGTGCTCCTAATTCTCTCACCCACAAATCGGCAGTGCTCATGTTGTCCGACTTAATTAACCCTTCGTTTTTCCATGTCTATCGGTCCGGTAATCACTGATTGTACGTAATCGGGAGCTGCAAGTATTTGAACCCTTATTCGAATTAGTAACGTCCTGCACTGTCTCTGAAGTATAAAGAAAACGTAACCCGGCACACCATAGCTTTTGTCATAGTGACTGATATCGGTCCACACCTGCGCAGATTACTTTTGTGAAGAATGATCGACGAGGAACGAGTATAAAATAGGTATTTCCAATGTGGCCGCAAAATGCAATCGGCAATGGTTCGCAGTCCGAAGTTAACTGTCTGATGCCTGACCGGATCGCGACCCGTGCGACCCGGACTGTTATTTACGTTGCATGTGTGCTCAAGAAACGACAATCTCACCGGATAAGATAAGTGCAGTCACGTACGTCTCTCTGGTGTACAACTTTTGAATAACGGAACCAAGAATGGCGCCTTTTTTTTAGAATGAGTTTCTAAGGGACGGCGATACATGATGCAGCCCTTCGTGCTGCCGATGCCGATATTTGGGGATACTTGAAAGCGACATGTGTTGACGATATTACGCACCCGAAAGTGTCCGGAAAAATAATGACAAATGATCGGCGGTCGGATCGACTGACTGCATCTGTAGCAGACACGCTGATGGTTTGATAGGTGTCGTTCAATGTAGGTAATACTAGTCAGGTGCTTTCAGTATTTCCGTTAGTCATGTCTGTTGGATACGGGCGATTTTCGATGCAATTAAATTGAGACTATGCTCTATCACGCGTTTGTATTAATGGAACCCTGAAACAATATCTTCGTGGGGCAGGGTTGAAGTTCCGAAACTGAAAAGTTTCGAAAGTGCCTAATTCCGAATTATTCGGAGATGTAAGATTCCAAAAATTCCAGTTACGATAGAGCTAAGTTCCGAAAAGTAAATTTCCGATAGGGCAAAATTACGAGAAATAAAATTTCGATGGACTAAAACTCGGAAAATTAGAATATACTCACACAGCGTAGGTTATCAACGAGTGGTTTTAAAAAATCAGAAAAACCGAAAATCGGAATGATCAGGATTACGAACGTGAAAATATCGACAATCCAAAACAAAGAAAGATCAAAGTGGTGAGATTTCACCAAGCCAGAAACTCACAGAAGCGAAAATCTTCGATAATTTGGAATTTCGATGTTTGGGATTTTAAAATTTTCTCATTTTTGCACTTTCGGAGTTTGATTTCTTTACTTCAACTTTCGGTACCAAAAATTTCGGAATTTGTCGCCTCTGGAACTTTTCAAATTCGGGATTTTGACCCCCCCCCCGCTGCGTAAACTAAATATACAAGTGAATAATTAGTAAACGAGCGATTTGGGGCATAATTCTAACCGTCCTGAAAATTTTTGTCCCACAGGAGTAATAAAATGCGGAAATGAACACCGCGGCTCTTACGGGAGTTCGTACACGTCACAGTACGTTATTCTAGTGCGCATCGAGGCGATGCGCTGTGAGAAAAAAACGAGGGGAGAAAAGAACGAAAAGCCATGGCGGATCGGCGAGTAGGTATTTCATGTTAAAAACAGCTAACAAAGCGGGAATCAATCGCGCACCCCGCCGGCACCCCGGCCAGCGCACCACTTAGGCGAAGGCGCACCCCGAGCTTACCATTCTTCGTGCGAATTGAGTCGGCTGAAGAGTGACCACAAACAACAGAATCGCACGTTACGGCTAACCGGTTGCACCGAACCGGGTGCATTCTCTCGTGGGTACGTAAAATAGAACCCGGCTTCAATTCAAAGTCATATCGTCGATCCCGAAGGCGTTTTGTTTTCAGGATTTGGGCGGGGAGAGGCAGTCCTGCTTTGGTAATGGGTCGCTGAGTCGGAGAATAATTAATACCTGATATGCTAGCCTGCATACCGCGGTCTGTCTGCACATCGATCCGCATTTACCAACTAGCTGTGATATAAAGCTGCAATACCAGTTGCGTCATACTACACGGGGTGAAATTTGTAAACCCGTCCGATGGATGACACGAGTCAGCAACGAAATCCTGTTGCAAAAAAAAAAAATAATAATAAAAATACATTATAGATATGATGGTTTTAAGCCGAATCTATATCTGCTTCCCATTTTTTTCTGTCACATATATGTTAGGTACATCATATGATTTTTTTTTATTTCTTGTTCAAAATCCAGAATTTATTGTATTTTGTTTTTGCATTTACACTACTTTAATATACTTGAATAGTGAATCCAGGACACATTGCACACAGAAAGACTGTACAAGGAATTTTTTTTCAGTCGATTCGCCGTGAAAATCCAATCAATGATATGAAAATAAAAAAAACTACAAAATAACTAGATTTATACCTACTTGAACATGGATAGATTTTTTGACGATTTTAACTCGTAAATTTTTTTACTTTATGACTTTTTTTTATCAATCTTGTTCCTATCATTAGTGTTATAATTTATAAGCAAAAATAGCCTTTCATTGAAAAAAACCATTATTACATGACAAATATCCGTGGTACATATTTGTTATTATTATATTTCGATTCAACAGCATGAAATCTATTATAATTACACATAATAATTGGAAGGAAAAAAAAATAAAAAATATTTTGTTTGCAGAACAGTGTTATTCTTCGATTTAAACGAAACTATTTCACCGTCGCTGTACTATTGGGATTGTCGCTTTGCAATGCGTCATCTGATGGAAAAAACTCGAACCAACACAACCAGACTGACAGCTGACCGATGACCGTGTTTTTTCACGCGTGGATGGTAGAACAGGTATATCATCGATTACGTTTCATTAATTTATGTGACATGAGTAATTTGAAAGCCCAAGAATTACGAATTGCCTCTATTAAAATCAAAAACTTAGGTTATGTGGTGATAAAATGGCGCCGACAACCAGGCTCTGACGTCATTTGAACGATTTCAAATACATGCGGGAAATTTTACGCGGCATGTGCCGGACTTCGCGTGTCGATTTACCGGGCGAACGCGTGACAGCCGGTGAAATTAGCCGCTCTAAATGTCGCCACACTTCGTAGATACCTACGTATGAGCATACGTGAAATCGGCGATGGGTGTTGGATGCAGTGGACACGGCTGTCCGGCCTGCGGGTGCCTCGAAACAGGCAAGTCACCATCTGGCATTTGGTGCAAGCTGGGGGCTCGGTGCGTGCGGTGAAGATAATTGAAGGAGTAAAAAAAGGCGGAATATGGAAGACGAATTATTGCAATTAATAACCAACGACGAGGCGAAAGACAAATTTAAAGAAGAAACGATCTCGGGCGTTTTTCGTCCACGTCCCCTAAAAAAAGATGGCCAGGAAATTTGCTTCCTCCGTTTCCTCCGGGACTCGTAACAACGGAGGGCGTCAGCAGATTTCTCCGGATCGGCCGCGAACCACGTTCAACACTTCGGGGTAATGGGCCAGAGGTACCCGCAAACCGTTCAAGTACTTTCACAGCTTATTGCCGAGCACGAAGCAGTCGCGTACTTTATCACCCGGATCTGAAAAGGGTGAAAAATGTTGAAACGCAAACGCTTTCGCTACGCACATACGTTTATAAACTTTGTAGAGGTCTGCTTTACGTTTCGATGTTATGTGCATACACGTTTGTTCGTTGAAAGGAAACACTGAAACGTGTATTTTCAACGTTTGCTATGTTTGTGAAAAAGTAATGTTATTTTTTTATCGAAATTAAAAATTGTCGGTGAATGAATTTGGTAGAAGGGGCAAACAGCGTTGTTGGAAAACGGATAATAATTTAAAATTAGCTCGAAAAAGTTTGAACCTTCATTGAAGTAAACGATTTTCTCTTTCGAAACCAGGTGTCAGTATGAATCAGGTTTCTGGGGGCATATAAAGCTTTGTAAGATCTCCTGCAGTGTATGTAACGTATATGTACTCGAGTAAGTAGGAAGACGGTGTTCGAGGATAGGAGCTATTCGCATTGTCTCCATTGTTGGCGAACTCTAATCAATATTTTCACAATATGGCGGCATTGTCCGGGGCACGAGCGCCCAGGCGAGAGTCCTCCACGTCTTCGTGACTCGCGGCTACCGCCCCTTTCCACCTCTTCGAACCGCGAGCTCGGCAAGCATTTTAAAAATATCTCCTCACCTCCTTCAGCTCCAACTCCTCCCCTTCAACTTCCGTTGCTAGAGGGCAAATCGACAGATTTTTCAGCGTTGCTTCACCGAAATAAATATCACTACTTGCAGAGCAGGATGTTGGAGAAAAAAAAACATGATGCAATTCTTCTACATTAGTTGTTTTGCTTGTGTGAGGAAAATTGAAGAAACGTATACGAAAAATTGGTGTACAATTTATTTATTTACATGCTGTGTATCGTTGCACCAGTAAATTCTGGCTATACGTCGTTTCAAAAATTACGAAACGAATGGAGATAGAGAATTGGAATAAAGTTGTATCGACATATTCAGTTTGCATCGGATTACTCATACATTCAGATTCAACGGTACTTGAATTCTGTCTTTTTGACGCCGACTGTCATATTACAGACGTGGCATGTGCGCGTGAAAGCTGATTGAAAAGGGTCGGGACTGCCTCACGTGATAATGCGGGAAATATCTGCAGGTTACAACCAACAGCTTATATGTTCATTGATCTACGTGTATCCATAGTGTACGTGTAACTTGTACTATACTAATGGCATCGGTGAGAAGCTATATGAGACCATAAAATAATCTCATGATTAATTGATTGATTCACCTGTACGCTTAATAATTTGGCGCTATCGCGACAACGATCGACATTTCGATTGCACTTTTGAAATTTTTTCATCAAGTATTCTCGCAGCTGCCGAATCGTGGTTTCATTTTAGCTCTTTATTTCTTAACCCTTCGAGTAAACACCTATTTTTTCGATCACCGAGTACCCATACTCTGGGTCTATAGTCATTTCAGAACTACTGATTCCATCAATTCGAAAATATTCTTAGCCATCAATCCTAGGTAGTTGAAATGCTTCTCGATAAATCATTTTTTTTTTTTTCAAGAAAAACGAAATTTTTTGACAAAGTTGTCATTTCGAAAATTATTCATATATTGGGTAAAAATCTGAAAAAATTTGGGTAAAATAGTGGTATAATCAAAACTCGAAGGGCTTAAACGGATTTTCGACACATTAGATCCTCGGAGTTCTCAACGAAAAAGTCCAGGCTGTCTGTAACATCAATGAAACGCAAGTTTGTGCAGTCCGAAGGATCGGAATCCTCGCGTGCCAAGAGGGTGCCGAACGTGAGACGTCCTTCGGTGAGTTGTTTTGCCGCCAAGTAATTTATAGATCACAGAGAGCATTGACTTGATTGTTGGGTAAGGTGAGAATCGCGTAGTTCGTAAATCAGCGACGCCGTTTCGAGCGCGTCGTCGTTAGGTTCTTGTTAGTTACTCCCCGAGTCGTTGGACTTTCTCTACGCGTCTTTCAGGACTCGCATCCTTGCGACTATCTGTACCTAGTGGCGTATCGGTTATTATGCACGTAGCCGTCGAGGTGGTTGTCGTACGCCTAGATGTATACGGTCTGCATTGTCAGGCGTTACGACTTGTTGACGAACCTCGTTGTGAACTGGTACTTAATGCCTTTATTATTTTACGATACTATAAATTACCGGCAGGAAATATCCTGGCTACATTGAAGACCGGATCACGTGACCAACGCCTAGTTCTCTCGTCATTTTCTAAACTCGCACTGGTACCTGAATACCTGAATTCGCTGTCGATAACTCCTTTATAGTCAATGCAAAAAAAAGACTTCCCTCGATTTGCGGAATGAAGGGTAGAATTGGAGAAAATGAACGAAAAAATTGCGCGAACGCAAGGTAAGCGTGGCAGGCAGCCGTCATCCGTCATCCTCTTCCCCGGGGTTGTTCCGGAACACAGTGAAGATAGTAAATCACCGAAGTCGAGAGCGCATGAGGTCAGCGTCGGGTGAAGTCCTGTAATTGTTTTATGACTGCAACGTAAAACCGGAAATTCCTCCCAGGGAGGGATACTTATTCAGTTCTGAGATAGATTGAAAATTCTGAACTCCGTGCAGTTTGTACCCGGCATTTCTTGAAATATCAAGGGATTATTTTTCTCTCATTTAATATTTCATTTTAGATTCTTCATAGTTACAAAAAAACACTTACAAAAAGCACAAGTTCGCAATGAAAACGTAGATCATAATTTAGCGCAGGTGCGTCCCTGTACTTTTCTCGTAGGAGTTCCCCTGGTTTCGAAAACGTTCGTAAGATTAGTGGTAAAGGTTGTTACTCCAAGCTTTGTGTCGGATATTCCTTGGTTGTTCCTCGTTCTGAAAATAGACATTAGAAAAAATTCGAAGTGTTAAGAAATTCATCTTTGAGTGGGAATAATTATTGCAAATTAATTGTACCTTTCAGTTAGTTTTAACTGCTTACCGGGGTGTCCGAAAATGTCTAATGACATATGGAGAGAGCGATTAAACCAGGAAAAAGAAATATTAAAGGCTATTGGAATACTGCGAACTAAAAAAGAGGAATAGTCAGGGCTTTTGACTTGCGAAAAACGTATTTATTAATGACAAATGGGTGTGGTCATCGTAAATACCCACATTTATGTATTAAAACTGTATAACTCTTCAAAATATCAGAGTAATAATCTTTCAATATTAAGCTAAAAATTTTTTCTCCCGTCAAACAATTATTATTCAACACTTACGCTATTATTCATGCGTACATTGAGCTGTAGTTTGCCATCAATTTTCATTAATCAATGTCTCGTTCAGCGTCTACTAGGTCATACTATACATACATTCACCGAGGTTGATTTTGTCACTGATAGATGAAATTACCGTTTGAACAACACAGTAAGACTAGCTAGCATGTTTTTTTCGACAATTTTATGGCGACAGCTTCGCGTAAATTCATTAATTATTGTAAATGTAAGCAGCACTTCTGTCATCTTTATAGAAATTAATTATTTAAGCGTTTCAAACACATATAAGTTCTATAATTATTTGATATCCACAAGCTTCCATATTATTCAAACCTCTTTGTGAATATAATAAATTACGTGCCTAATCTAAAATTGTGCATTACTTAAACAGTTAAAATGTCGAAGTGACCGCGATCATTCGGTCACTCCTTATACATATATACAAGTATTTCTACGCGCACCCCGCTTCGTCATGGAGGAATTTCATAACGAGTTCTTTACGACCATATCTTTGTCATATTCGCCACAGTACCAATTAGTGCCTTTAAACAGATTCCGAGCCTGGAATTCCGTCTCAAGGGTCCGATAGAATCGGATTCTAAACAATTGTCCGCCATATCCTGAGACCGATGGATGTGCCGTTGAAAAAAAAATAAAAAAACTTTTTCCCTCTCAATCCAATACATTATGCATGCGGGGCACAAACCGTATCTACCAAATTCTGTCACGATAAAATTTCCGGCCGTGTAATTAGAATTTCGAAAGAGAAATGCCGAAGCCGAAACGTTCGCACGTTTCAAGATAATACGTAAATCAGGTCGGCATAACGTCTTGTACTTGTGTCACCTTCTTTCATACGCTACTCTTTGTAATTTTAACAGTCATTTTATTCGATATGCAATCTTGACGTCCGCTTTATTGTTCGCCATCGAAACTGAGAGAACTCTGTCAGTCAAGCTACGAATAGGCGATGTAAATTACAAATTCAACCGAATACTCTCCGAGTTTTTTTACCTACTTGTTTTCAAAATAATTGCAAATATTAACCTCATACATAAGATTACAAAAACACTGAGAGAAATTTTTAGTTCCGGTTACCGCTCAGTCCTTGACTATTTTCATTTTTTACCACGTTCGAAAAATATTGTTCTAGGTAGAAAATGAAAATTAGTTTTCTAGCTGTTACCAGATAGTCTAGTATCCGTTACTATTCTTTCTCATTACGATCACTGTTACTAGATTTTCTTGCAACCGTTGCGAAAATTTGATGCTTGTGCAACAATACATCGATGTTAAAGCCTTATTTAACTAAAAAAGTAGAGTAAACCTCGCCAACTGATTTTGCGTTGCAATTACCAAAAAAGGATCGACAACAGCGTTTTTCGTAATTCCAACAATATTCAGGCAGTTTTTTTTAACGATACCTCTTTTACTGAATTTTTCTAGTTACCGTAACAAATGAAGCATCTCTCAGTGTGTAACTCGTCTATCAAGTACGCGTGTCTTGTGCAATCCAAAATCGGTCGTCAATCACGGTGTAAGGTTTTCGTTTCTTCCGTGACGTTTCGTATCCATGTTTATTTACTTTCCCTGCAAATTCCGCCAGTATAAGGGCATGCACGGAGTCGAAATGAGATCTAGGCTAGGCGTGTGTAGGTATACACGGCGATCCTCGTAGCTTATACGTGTGTACCGCTTAGTTTGGCGTATTTTGGCGGCACGACTCGGCAAATATTTGTAAATTTGAAAGGAGAGACGTCTCAATCGGGGCGACGGAGGGTCTCGCTGTACGTACGTTGCAGCAGCCCCCCAGGCAAGAGCCACGCCTCCGGTTGCCTTTGACGGATTTTCCGAAAACGCTCAACTGCCAGATGCCGCTAATTTCGCCGATTCGCCGTGACGCCGGCTGAAAGGGCTCCGGGGTCGCCGATCCTCGACGCGGTTCCACTCTCGGCAACCATGAGCTGGTTCCCACCCCGGACGACGAAAAGATCGGTCACACTCACGGCGGGGGTGTTTTCCACCGATAATCTATTTATTGCGTGCATAATCGCCTTCGACGGCTCTATTCTAACGTTCCGCCACTTTTCTCCGGCTCTCCTGCGCCGCGAAATGTTCGAACTTGTTCGTCTCGAACCGTCTCACATTTTATGGCTATGTACGATTTACTGGACTGCAAACAGGCTTTCTGATTTCTCGAGTAATTTTTTTTTTTTTTTGCCGGGAGTCGAGAATTCTCGACTAGGAATTTCCGGGAATTCATAAACTTTCGAGAAATTTTTAAAACATTTAAAAAGTTATAAAATTGTTCATTCAATGCAAAGTAAATTTACGCTTATTAATTATCATTCATATTTGTTATTTATTCTGTCTTGTTTCAACTAAGATTTTAATTGCTTGCAAACTTTTCTAACCAAATTGACTAAATTAAACTTTGAGTATCTTCCCAGAAAACTTTTAATTTGTCTTTTTATTGAAAAGTAGGTACTTTGAATATGTGTTTGAATATTTTGCTTCCTTCCTGAGGTTCTAGACACTTTTTTCTTTTTTAGAGATGCTGGAAATATGATGTCGAATGCGTTTTAGGAAAAAATATGCCACTTTCGTCTCGCTTTCGAGGTCAAAAAAGTTAACTTCATGGTCGAGTCGGGAATAAACCGTATAACTGCAACCAGCCAAAGTATGAAATGTCATCGGATGCATATTCGGTACACGTATCGGGCAGTTCGTGATCGCAACTCACGCTTCATTGCCCCCACAGCAGAGATTCTGCTCAAACGTTGCTGGAACGGGGAACAAGAATACATTAGTGAAGGGGTTGCAGGCGATAATGAGACGCAAGACTTTGCGACACCGGGGTTTTTGAAGTGAGTGACAACCGAGCGACCATTACCGTCTAGACGACAAAGCTGAGGACCACCTTGGATCGTTTGATCTTGCGCAGAAATAATCGTGCGGAGAAGAAACGCAAGGTTTTTGCGAAAGACATGGCGGGATGGGTAGTATAATAATACTGCAATATTGGACTCAAGGGAGCTGTTTACTTGTTGGCCATTGTTGACCGTTATTCACACTGTCACTCGGCGCCGTTTTCCATCCTGGCCCCCGGGCATTGTCCGGCATTGTTTCCTATCCGTGAAACGCATTAATCTCGTTTCGACAATTCCTGGGGGTCCGGCAATGAGTCCCGTCCGTCCCACCACGCCCAACACTCCGTTAGACGAACCTGCGCTGCGTTCTTCAACATCGGTGGAATGCAAATCCCCTTCGGAACTTGGAGAAAATATTCATCGACAGTTCTTCAGGCCGCAAATACAGTTTCACCGTGCTTGTCATTCTCCGTAGCCTATAGTTGCTGGTTTACTTGCACTCGTTGTACTATCGCCACACCGTAAAACGTTTCGTACGTTGGATCGAAAAAGGGAAAAGTGCGAATATGAAATACATGTATTGGGGTGTGTTTTTAAGGGGGGTGGGGGGGCACTTCGCTACTTGTCATACCAATGAAAAAATTCAAAAATATTCTTGAAACTACAAATAATAAAGCCCTCAAATTCGAATTGCTCCGAGTGTTTTGATTTTCTTAAGGCAAGTCGGACGCACAGGCAAAGTCACGCGTGAACGTAATGTAATTACTCAGGTCCAGACTAGTCACCGGGGGGTTGGCGAAGGTACGAAGAGCTGCGGAGTTGAAGGGCGGAGTGGGCGAACGGGGCACGTCGAGGAGAGAAATGGTTGTAAATTAGTAATCTTCATTGCGTCACGGTTAGATACGCAGGGGCATTCATCCTCTTCCGAGCGCCGTGAGTGGCCTGGAAAAGTTTTTCCCTCACCGCGTTGGCGGATGAAAAGTCGCCGGAAAGAATGGCCGGCTCAACGGTGGCTATCCGGTCTCTTGGCACTTAGTCTGGGGGAACCGGACAGACTTGAGTCGTGTGACTGACCAACAACCTCCGATTTTGGACAATGGCAGGTGACGCGCATGACGATTCCCTGCAACGCACCGTTGTAAAACACTAATGCTCGATCACGAGGATTGCAGGGAACTTGGAGAACAACGCGAGAGGAATCTTTAAGGAGGATCTTGCCCCTGGATTCTGTAGGAACTACTCATTGTAGGTCCGGTACCCTTCGATTCATGAAAACAGAAATGGATCGTTCGGCTTCAAATGCGTTGGTTCCGGAATTCAGAAGCTTGACTTGAACTGCAGCGACACTTTTGTCCTTTTGTGATTTCTCAACTGTCCACTAGCGCTGTTCAGAGAAGGGCATTTTTTTTAGATTTCGCTCTTCTACGAGATTCTTGCACTTTTTCACTGAAGAATAGATCAAGCGAACGGGCTGGGATGAAAATGAAAACTCTAAAAGGCTATTTTTCGGAATTTCAAAATTGAGATATCCTTAAAAATTTCGATGGCTATGATTTGCATGACGAAACAAAAGTTTTTGTCAAACTTCAGATGCGTACGATTTTCTTTTAGTACCGAAAAATCTACGTTGAAATTCGACAAAAATAATTTTTTTTCAACTCACATCTTGAAAGAAAAACTGAATAAAGCGATGAGGCGGTATATTCAATACTAGCTCACACTCCTCCAGTTTCGCGTAAGGTTTTGTCAGCTATAAAGTAATGAGAAAAATATAGAGCAGTGAAATATTTTAACATTTGAGAGTTGAAAAAATTAATTTTTACGAATTTCAACACAGTGTTTTCGCTATTAAAAAAAAACGTACGCATCTCAGGTTTGACAAAAACTTTTGTTTCATCGTACAAAACATAGCCACTGAAGGATTTGAGGATATCTCAAGTTTGAAAGTCCGGAAAATAATCTTCTCTTGGTAATTTCAACGTCGTTGAAGCAGCATTCAAAATTTTGTTTCACACCAGCCCTTTCGCCCGAACTATTTTTTTGAGAAAAAGTACAAGAATCTAGGAGAAGAGAGAAATCTAAAAAAGGGCCCTTTCTGAACCACCCTAATAGTGTCGACGCTTCAGCAATTGCCAGCTATTCTCATGATAAATCAGTACTACATTACTCGCAAAGTTCGTGAATCTTTCCAGATTCTTGTAGTCGGTATATTTTTGAATCTAATTGTCGAAATCGGGAGGTGTGAAATATCGTGGATTTGGATGCAAGGAAAAGGCTTAGGGGAAGCGTTGTAGCGGGTTGAAGAGACAAAGAAGCGGACAGATCGAAAGGTGCAAAGGTGAAAGAGAGATTGGAAGAAAAATGGAGTAAGGAGAAGCTGGGGAGTATACACACAGGTATGTGGGTAAGAGAAAGAGAGGAGAGAGAATTAGGAGCCAAAGCGCTCCGCCTATTCTGTAACCCCACCGAGAACCCTCTTTGGCTGGAGCCTCAACAATGGATGGCATGTTTTTCAATATTTAGCCATCGTGACTCTTCGACGGGGCCCGTTCGGGGAAAATCTCCGCGTCGAATTGGAAACGAGATAATTCAATTATCCGACAGCTGCCGACGTCGTTGGCGTTGTGCGGGTGACGCTTCAGGTATAAAGAAGAACTCGGGAAGGTGGTTGGTTGGCAGCGGTGATGATCACTTCGCAGTACGGTACTGATGGGAGGTCAGTGCGGATCCCGAAAAGCTAAAGGATCCTAAAATAAGAGTACTTTTCCCCCTTTTCTTTCATTTTAACCCACTCAAAAATTGATTATTTCTTCTTTGTAACAGCAATGGAAATATATTATATATAAGGATAATTTTTTTCAGTTTTTTTTTTTCATTTCTCTTACGTACCCTTTGAAAAGTTAGTTTTTAGCTTCAAACGAAGCCTCGTGAACATCGGAGAACTTGGTAGCAACATTCTAAAACGTGGCTCATCCGGTTTGAATTTTTCAAATGCTCTAAGCGAAATACTTAGAAAATTATACAAGCTGGGAAACTGTTTTTGCCTTCATTCTGTAGATAAACGAATTTTCTATAAGAAAAGGTCGTGACTTCTACACACCTAAATCTTCATCTTGTATTCGATACGAACGTTTAAAGTTGAGTGCATTGAATAAATGAATGAAGATGCCTATTGACTCGTAAATTTTTAACTCACCCGTGTTTTAATCGGATCTCGAATTTTTAATAAAACAATACTTGACGATCTACAAAACGAAATCAAGAATAGCTTCCTAACTTGTATAGTTTTTGCGATATTTCGGTTAGAGTGTTTGAAAAATTCAAACCGGATGAAGTACCTTGTAGAATTTTGCTACCGAGTTCCGGTTTCACGAGGCTTCGCTCGAGGCTAAGAACTGTCTTTCCGAAGGGTACGTAAGAACAAAAAAAAGTTTAAAAAAACCACCCTGATACATGTACAATTCGTTCGACTTTTCTGGCTTTGTTTCGACACCAGCTTACCGTTTTCCTCGACACCAGCGATCCAAAAAAAAAAAAAAAAAAAACGAAAAAAAGAACGTCCGATCAAAAAGGCGTGCGCGCAGCTTGAGATGCGTCAAGATGCGTGGTTATATCACATGCAGGTGTCGCGCGACGGACTTCGGAAAGAGATCAAAGTTCCCTTTGCTAGCTGCGAGGAGTGGCTGTGTCACACCTTTGGTTTCCGCCCGGAAGTCCCCGACGCCGGGGGTGAATGGGTTCCTCTGTGCGTAGGCGTCGGAGGGTGGAGGCAACGCGCGATTCGCCGCATACGCGTATCCTATCCGCGGCGTTAATGGGGAGGGAGTTTATTACCGGAGCTGACGACTGGGAACGAGCGAACACAGGGGTGTTTTATGCCCCAGAGCGAACCACAATGCACTCCATTGACAATTCATCCTCGACACACGACGCCGCGCGTTCCTACGCTCCGCCCACGATCCGGCTACAGAGGGCACCGACGCCTCGCTCACGGCTTCTCCAAAGCACAGCGGTACCATCGCTTCGCCAAAGGAAGCGCACCCGAAACGGACTTCGGAGGCGGGGGCAGCGTCTTTACGAAGGGATACGAGGGTACCTACTGCATGCAATTTACAGGCTGCGGCATTGAGGGGACTCTGGAGGTTCGAGATTTTAAAAACTTTACCCAACTTTGATTGTTTCTAACGATGGTAGAAGTAAACGTAACCGGCTCGTACTTTCAGTGATGTTTATTGGCTCTTTCGCGAATAATTATAATTTATGGCACGGTTTGCAGGTTAAGAATGTGGACAGTCCAAAGTAATTAGTCCGATGAGGTAAACGATACGAAATGGTAATCCAATACGGAGTCTCCTTGTATGGATATCTTTATTTAACTAACATCTGTCGCTTCCTCCTGAAAAATTGACACTAGAATGAAAATTACCAAAATAGGGACCGGAAAATGAAATATCGATTGAATGAATACGTATCGACGTAATATAGACGTAAATGAACGTCTTGGAAACTTGATTATATATCGACCGAAAAAGGATGACACATAGCTTAGCATCCATGATTCTGTAATCAACAATCATTGCACATGGTTCAGAAGCCGTAAACTCGAGAGCTTTCGCTGACGCAAGTCACAGTTAGATGTTACATTAAGAGGCAATGCATCAGCAACATTTTAAAATATCTACAGAAGAGTATATTTTTCTTTCAATACAATGGGAAATAAATGAAACTTGGCAGTTCCTCATGACACCCTGGGGATGAAGAGCTGGAAGAAAGCATATAGCTTTCACAAGTGCCCAATCGAGTTTTCACGAAGCTGGGAGATTCGATTGTTCGTCATCTTTTTAGTTGGGTCTGAAAAAAGTCGTAACGTCGTGGCGAATTTTTTGACTGCAGGTTGAGTGGCGCCTGTGGAATGAGAGGCCAGAGAAAAAATAATGGTGGAAGAAAGCGAGTTCTTTCGGACTCATCACAGTTTTCAACGCGTCATCGCATCGCAGCGTTGATAAACAAAGTAGCCTCTCAGTGGAAATTTCGATACATTGATGGAATTAAAATTTCTTCGTTGTTCGGAATTTAGATGATATTGCAGGGCTCAGTTTCCCAAGCGGAGTGAAAAAATGTTGTGTATCTACAGTGTTGGTGAGCTCTTGAGTTCAAGGCTGATTAGGATTTTTCAGCAGCGTTGCACTCGACGCTGCACTTGGTCGAGGACTCCGTGCCCACCCTGCAGCTTACGAAAGCAGAAAACAACCCGGAAAGATGCCGAGTCTGAAGATGAAACGCGCCGCCATACGGGCCACCCCTGGAGTCAACCAAGAATCCTACACTGGTTGAAGAACTTCAGAGCGGGACACACGTCCGCAACCTATTAGCGGAGCAGAAGTAGCACCGCCCGCAACTGCTTGGAGTAAACGAACCAATAACTCTCCCCTAACAACCTGATAACCAGAAAAAGGGCTTCTGGTCTGCCTGAGCTGCGAGACCCTGTGATGATCAGGAGCTGAATCTAGGGAGCAAACGAGCAGCGAAAGCAAAAATGAGAAGCGCTAAACTTTTCCGTAAACGTAAACTGCCCCATAGTGTAATTTTCAAAATGTGGGTGATGTGGTATACTTCTACGGTAGGGTGGTTAATTTGCCAACTTTTTTCTTCCTTAGATGCCACTCGAAAAATTTATGACAAATACTGAAAAAAAATTGTCGCAAAACCTGGAGGAGGTAGGTAAATATTTAGAGGTCGCTACCAATTATTGTAATATTTTTTATTCATTCTTATGTCTACACGTTACGGACTTGTATATGTATTAGTTTATTTTTTTCGTATCGTGGTCCGATTAATCATTGTTCACAGAAATCAGTATTGAAAAGGAAATAGGAACAGGTGATGCGATATTCCTATTTCATTAACAAAACATGTTATCCAAATTTCTCCGAGGCGTTTAATCTTTCGGATAAAAGACGAAAACAGCCAACTGCGGAATTGTTAGGCGTAGTTTGCTGTTGATTGGTAAACGATGAATTGGATCACGGTATATATAAAAAAAAAAAACCGATATATGTAAGTTCGTACACATAAAAATAAATAAAAATATTTCAACAATTCAGTATTTGTCACAAATTTTTCGAGTGGCATCTTAAAATGAAGTTAAAAAATGAGTCACCCTATTCTACAGATTTGGAATGATATTTCGCACGTTGACGCAAGATTTACGGTTTATCGGTCTGGCAGTTATTCTTCTTTCTTAATCCGAGGGGTTTTATCATAGCTCATAAAATACTCGCTCAACGTGCGCGAACGGTAATTAGTACAGGAACCGAATGTACCTATACCTGCGAATTACTTAAAAATCGTTGTTACGCGTGACTTCCGTAGTGTTCGAGGTCCGTAATCCGAATGAATACCCCCAATGACATTATACTAATAGAAGGAGGTACACGACTACCAGGAGAAGCGATAAACGGTGAGGTGCGGAGAGCGGAGGAATCTGTTGGGGTCGACGTTTGAGCTACGCCGCTGGGTGACAAATGTGTCGGCGAACTGAATGTCCTCTGTGATCTGTTGCGGCGACAGGCCTAAAATGGCCACGGTCGCATTTTAGTCATATATAGGATAGGTATACCTGCCCGCCGTGCGTACATGCCTTAACACACGTTTTTAGGCTGCGGGTTGTTGTTGTTATTATTATTGGCTGCGGCCTATGCCGCACTATGGCTTTATTGCCTCGGTATAGAAACGCTCGTTCGTCGCTACATGCCCCGGCGAGTGCGCGCTGCAAGGACTCATGCCAGGGTTCCAGCGGGGTCCAGAGGGAACCGCAGGAGACCAGAGGGGGGACCAGGGAGCGTCCGACCGGCTCGTGTGATTAATGACAACGACGACACGCTCACGGATTTTTTTACGGACGGATTCGAGTTGGTTCCGAATCCGCGCAAACACCTTCTCTCGAAGTTTCCCGAAAGCCAGATAACGCGGAGCAAAAAGCGAACTAAGCTGAGAGCTTGCGTCGAATTTACGAAAAAATGGTGTCCCTCGTTAGGAATGTTTGACGTGAAAGCACCGTTTCGCATCGCACCGCGCTGCGCGATCAAGCATCGGTTGCGTCGACTACTCGAGCCCTTCACTCTTGGACGCGAGCGGCTTACCGATTCGGTTGGCGGCGTTCTCGCGACGCGTTGCTGCTTTCCGAGACCGCGTTTGTCGTCGATTGTTGCACGGTGTGCCCCACAAGTTTACACACAACAGCCTGACGTGCAGTTTATGCGACTCCATTGTCGACCGGTTAGTTTGCCGCTCAGGATCAATGATCACGCGGTGGGAGAAGCAACAGCCGCAAACCACCATCGGCCACCACCGCTCGTGTAGAAGCTTACGTCTCACTTATCCAGGTTCGTGGAAAGGAGAAAAAGTTCCTACCGAAGTGACCGTGTCTTCACCTCGGGCATAATCAAGGCGTCACCCGAGTAGAAATTTAGCGCCTATTTCAAGCCCTACGTATGAGCTCCGTTTGAAGAGGGTAAGGTACGTTGTATTTCAATGCAATATCAAGCCTTGGTTTGACGCTAAAAATGTTCGAAATTTCTCGATTTACCAAGCTTAGGCTGAAAGTAGGGTCTGTTTAGTACCTTCTTTTACCCTCCAGAGGTAGGGTTACACTTGCTTCCTTGAAACCTTCCTTCAACGTTCGAAACCCTACCCGGCTCATAAAGGTTCATCGATTCTGATGCAATGATTGTATTTATTCTAGATATTCGATAATCGATTATTTTTAATCAGACTTCTACGTTTATCATTAGCGACACAAATTTATAGTTTATGACCATCATCTAATTCCAGTTCAGTGTATTAATAAATTTTGGAATTTTTTATTTGTATTAACTTGAAGCTCTTTTCGTTAAAAGGCTTATCGTATTCCTAAGAACGTTGAATAACTACCGTTGACATGCAACACTTAAATTTCAAATGTCATTGAAACTTATCAAAATCATGTCGAAATAGCCCTTGGATTATTCATTGCGAACGCTTGAACGTCACTGGAATAATATATCTATAAGTAGAGGAGGAGTTACAGGTCCAATGGAAGAGCCGTAGATCGAATAGCATCGAATTAGGTTCGATCGTCCACCGAGAGCGTTAAAGCAGTGTTTGTTCTTAAATTTTAATGAGTTGGAGGGTCAACGTAGGATTTCTAGGTTCAGTTTCCATGGAAGTAGGTTTATACGAACGTTGGTATATAGGGTCAAATGTCGGCGCTGAATTTCGACTCGGGCACTCTGTCGCAATTTAACCGACACTGGTAAAAAAGACCGGTCCTTGAGTCTCACGAGGAGATTGGGTGCTCCCGCAAACAACCATCCACTGCAACCGCGAAGCAACAACAATGTATCCATCAACGTCGTTATCCAACACCGCTCGTCCTCCCCGCGCAAATTAGTCCTGCAGGATCCAGTTGATCTCAGTGGGACGTACTCCTGTCATTTTCAGTTACGGTCACAATGGCACGTCAACGTGGCGTCACGCGAAACCGAGCATGCGCCCGCGTGAGAAATCACTGTCACAGCTTTCCAGCACACTCACAAGGTGGAATGTGTCACGGGTGTACAAGCGTACACGGACACGTCCACCAACCACTGAGAGGAACCTTTGCGTTCTACGGGGTGTTGAATATCGTGGCCAGGTACCTGGAATATTCCATTTTTAGCGCCTAAATACGCGTGCGCTGTAACCAACGCCAAAAGTGACAACGTGGACGCTCAGGATCGTCGTACTTCAGCCTTGAAATTCAACACGGCGCTATAAGAAAGTTCTCTATCTCTCTCTATCTCTCTCTTCCTTCTGGCTTGGGGATTTTCATCCATATCCGAACTCTGGGCAACGCGTACTAAACCTACCTAAGCAAGCTGCGTGCAGGGCGGTCCAGGTCGTCACTACGAGAATATCGAACTAATGCGTGCGGAACCGTCGAGGTCGCCTTACGCGCATTTCGCGCGCAATTTCACAAAGAACCCTCTTAAGTGGGCCATTCTCACCTGAAATTACACCGCGGATTATCCTCACGAGACCCGGCGACCTATAGGGATTAGTTATTCTCCGCCCGGTACTCGAGGATCACTCGAAACTTGTGGTTGAGCTAAGAATGCTACATATAGGTTTTCCCATGCAGGAACCGTAAGTAAAGATCTCATGCAAGAGAATCTTCATCGGAGCCTGAGAGACGAGCAAATAAAAAATTTACAGTTGATCAATTAAATTTGCGGAATATTGAGTCGGGATGAAGCTAAACATTTATACATGTATATATATATGTATAAAAAAAACATCACGTTAGCTGCCCGACCGATTCACGCGACGACGGGTGGTTCGAAAATGTTGCGTGCCTGTGTAAATTGTAAAATTTACTCGTATCGAGGAGATACGACGACGGTATGCGTGTATGCGTAAAGACGTTCACACAGCACAAGGTACATGCATAAAAACAACTGTGAAATCCGATGCCTGGTGCCTCAGTTTCCCTGGCCCGGTTTCACCCCCGGAGTTTCGAGGTCTGTGCAGGACCAGGAGCAGCGCCATCACCGCATCATCTATTGACGTTCTGCTCTTTTGTGGGCAGTTGCTTGCAAAATCCGATCCCCATTGTGTCCTGTGTTCGCAACAACTTGCAACAAAACACGACCCACCATTATGGAATTATGTAACTGTAAATTGAGCAAATACAACGGTTTCTGGATCTGCGCGCGTTCCTCTGCCTCGGCTACGCTCTGTCCCTCCAAGACGCAGAGACGGCTCTCTCAGGTTTGCCCCGTTTTTTTTCTTCTCGGAATAATTCTCCTCCCGTGCCCACCTCATACATACACATTTAACAGCGGTGTAGAGTTACGCGATTGTTGCTAAACTCGGTACTTAAATACTTATCTCGCCGGACCATCTTTCGTTCCGCATCTCTCCCCGCTCCCAGCAGCTCCCTCAGCCACCTATTCAAACAGTTGCTCTATGCCCGTGCATAAGTTTTGTACACGCAGGGCATAGAACTAGAAGAGAGAGGGAAAGAGTTGCGTATCTTTTGTCCGTCATTTTATACGTAGCTATACCATCATATCGTACCGAGTTAGATCTAATTGTTACTCTTCTCTATACTCGCTCATTGAGCACGGGGACGCGACTACCATTGACTCGAACGAAACCTGACAAATCACTTGAAACACGTTGTGCGGTGTCCAGGTGCATCGCCTACTCTGGCTATTCCTTCTTTCGTGTTTTTATCTTCAATATTTTTACGTACGTTTGTCATGTTTATCTTTTTTGTTCAAAGGTAGAGATGTACGTGTTTGCCGGGAGGTTTGTCCGCAGATGTGTGTGGGTATGAGGTGTGTAGGAAACCGTTCTTGTTCAAGGCCGGGTATAGAGCGTAAGGTATTATGAAACCGAATGAGTAATCACTTGGTAAATTACACGCCTAGCGAAGTGGAGAACGAAATAATGAAAGAATGAGAGAATATAAAGGAGTGCATAGTCGAGCCAAGAGGTGTTATTTTAAGGCTCAGGCGCGGGTCGCCCGCTCAATGCCGAAACTACACCCATGGTAGGGTCAGAAAAGCGAAAACAGAGCGTTATAGAGATAGAAAAAATAATGAATAAAGGAACGAAAAGGTATAACGATGCCCAAGGATCAAGGAGCGAGCTGCACCCCCAGCTTTCCCTGTATCCTGCGGCACTCTGCTTTTCACGGTTAAACAATAAGCACGCGTGTACATGTCCACACTTACATAGTCGAGTCACAACAAAACCGGTGCGGCCCGGTTCAAAGCTCGCGTTAATTTGGCGGGCCTCTTGGCCCGGGTTCCCCGGGCATTCGTGTTATAGAGATCTCATAGCCTCGACACGGAGAATTACGAGGAGAAGAAGGCGTCAAAACGCGGCGTTGAAAAATTCTGGAGAGGAGGAGGATGATAGGGCACATCGTGGCATTTTTTGAGAAACACGCGCCTTCTTCACAGGCCGTACAGGGCGTTCGAGCTAGGCGAGAGCAGCTCATCGCGAAGGTTTACCTACTGCCTACCTTGGTCATGGCCGAAGGGAGAAGGTGCGCGAGAGGCTACGGAGGACGACCGTGACTAAAAGGGCTAATCATGACAAATGCGGGTCTGTATTGCTGCCGCGCGGTCGTCAACGCGCTTTCCAGACACGAATATCTCCCGCCCGGCGTCTTCATCTCGCGGCCTCTCTTCCTTTACGGCATCGTTAATACATACATTATACGTATATTCAACAACCTCCCGTACCTACACGTTCGTTTCGGTACGCGGAGAAATCTTTCTCCTAAATATTGTCGTGAAAATATCGTGGAAAATTTTATTCCGGGAATGCAAATTGGGCCGGGGTTGAAATTACGAAGTTGAAAAATTCCAAAAGCGACAAATTCCCGATTTTTTCCAGGCGAAAGTTCAAGTAAAGAAATCAAACTTTGACGGAACATCAAAGTTTCGAAAGTGCAAAGTTCCGAAAGGACGAAATGCCGAATGAGCGGAACTGATACAAAAATTCAAAATCTGAAAAATCGAAATTCCGAATTATCGACGATTTTCAGTTCTATGAATTTCTGGCTGGGTGAAATTTCACCACTTTGATCTTTTTTTTTGTTTCGGATTTACGATATTTTTATGTCCGGAATCCTCGTCATGTGATTTTTGATTTTTCTGATTCTTTACACCCATTCGTTGAGTAAACTACGCTGCGTGAATGTATTTTAATTTTCGGAATATCACCCCATCAAAACTTTATCTTCCGGAACTTTGCTCTGTCGGAATTTTGCATTTCGGAACTTTGACACGTCGGCTTTCCAACCATTCGAAACTTTGTTGTTTCTTCAAAGTTCAATTTCCGTACTTCAAGTTTCGCCACCAAATATTTCGTAATTAGGCGCTTTTGAAACTTTTCAAATTCGGAACTGCAACGTCGTCTCTGCAAGTTGAATTAAACTTAGAAGGTGAATCATAATTTTATGACAATAAGAAATTTATTGTTAGACTGAAACACGTGGCGTTATACAAGTATAGTTATAATACACAATTCCTGTCCTCTTTCCTGTAACTTCACCGCGGTGCACGTTATTCTGCATGACATGGAATTTCCGTTGTGTAGTACAGTTTTTTTTTTGTTCTACGAGACGAAGCAGTTTATTAATTAGAGTCAGTGAGCGAGTAGGGCCGTTAATATGAGAGGTGGCTGTCGGCACCGGGACCGATACTCTAAACCCAGGTATTATATCAGCGATCCTGACTCCGGTTCACGCCAGCTGCCGATCGTCGGATCCGATCGAGTCTCGCATATTTCGGCAACCAAATGTTCACAGGGTCGATCGGCGAGGGGCGTGGATGTCTTAATTTGATGATATCCTAATTGGTATAACGAAGGAGTTGAAGGATAACTCCAAGCGTCCTTTCCTCGTCGCGGAGCTGAAGACGGTTTAGACACCGGGCAAGAATTCTTGCGGCGCAACAGATGCCGTGGATACCTTTTCCGCAGGGTAAGCTTTTCCTGCGGTCCTTTTTTCCGCATGCTGAAAGGATCAGGCATGCACGTGAATAAACACCTCGAGGACTTCCGAACGGATCCAACAGCGAGCTGCACGCGCCGTGCAAAAATCCTCTTCCTCCTGTCCCTTCGCCACTCCAAACAAAGGATATGCAAGTTCTCGCAGGAAAAGGGTTACAATGGCATCGGGGCTGCAGTGTGTAAATCGCAAATCACTTTTTCGACCATATTATATTAGAAAATGTTTATAAAGTCCCTCTCTCTTTCTCACACGACAATCCGAAACTGGCCGTTATGTTTTCGTTAATTGGCTGGTATGTAATAACGTCTTAAAAAATGTTCAGCTATTTGAGACACATATTATATTTCATGGAATGTGAAAATAACGACAACCTGAGAAATTAAATTGTTGTAAAAAAATCGACAGATACAACTCGACGACTGTAAACATCCCAGAGAGCCATTGATATACTTTCGATACGTATGTTAAAAGGGGTGAGGGGTTCGATGCAACCTCGTGAAAGCGGGCAGAGTTTTGCGATGTTTGTGTAGTTGGCGCTGAGCCTGCGGCATCCGAGAACAATGTCTGCAATGTTGTTGTTCCGGATTATATATATTTTCGGGGTACGTGGTATAGTTAGGAATTTGTTCTACGCTGAGGGCATTAGCGTGCTTGATGGACCGTTTGTTTATTTTCATAGCGGTAAACGGTCTACATGCATATATACAATATACGTATACCCATAAAAATATTGTATCTACAGGGCGGTGCAAAGTTAAACGACGCGGTTGGTACTCACGTCGAAATACCACGTGACTCGGTCACCGACGGATCTAGGATGTTTTCAAGGGGGGGCAAGTCCTGAGGCTGCCGCCCTCTACTACTGACTTAATCTAATTGTCGACTCAATTTTCTTTTTTCAGAACTGGAAATTCATTCGGGTATTTCAGAATAGCAATGACAGTACGAGGTTGAAGAAAGAAGCAAATTATTTATTGCGCGAGTAAGTCACGTAATAATATATTTGGGAAAACAAAAAAGTCGACGACTTGTAGTAGAAATAAAATAAAATATCAGAACTTGATTGATTGTTTTACGAATGGCAAACATTTAAAACCTCATACGGTATTTATTTTCGCTATATAGTACATGGGACGAGGTATCGTTGATTGAATATTCTGCGATATTCCATGCAGCGTAGATGCCGCGGTAACTGCTCAGGTGGCAAGGGTTCAAATGAGAAAAAGAAGTGAAAAATGGCAAGAATATCTGCTGAAAAATGATTGGTAATATTGTGGATGAATAGAATCGAAGTACTCCCTGAAAATCTATTATTTTTTAAATTCTTTATTTGTGAATTATATCTTTAACGGATAGAAGTGATTCATTCAGAAATGAACACTTACCGCATGACGATTCAGAAGTGAACTGGTAGATATTAATTGAATATTCACAATCTTCCAGTTTTTTCTCAAATATATTTGGATAAACGGCATGAATTCTAGAAATAAATTTCTCTTCAACGTGATTTGCTTGAATACAAAATCAGACTACACGAAAATTCTGAAAAAATTTGTTACGGGTTGGTATGTAAACACACGTTCATCCTAAGAGAACCCGGTTTGTCCCCCTCCCCCTCCCATATCCGGTGCTGGACTTGGTTTCCTTTCTTATTATTATTATTTTGAAGTACAAGAAAATGGTAAAGTTTACGGGGTCATGTAACTCGCGGTCGATCTGATCATATCCTCCGCGTTTTATGTTGCGTATCTACTTGTACGTGCAATTCCCAATGTAACACCCTGATGCAGAAAGCACAGTTGTACTCGATGCGGTAGGGGATGCAGGTTTACAGTAGCATATGGGTGGGGCTATCGGATTGCACTGCGTTTGTCATCATCAGCGTGTTCATTGTTAACCACAAACGCGGTCACCGGGGGTGCTTCTCCCGACGGCCACTCGTTCAAAGCCCAAAGGGACTCTCTGCAGTCCAAGACTAAGTGCGAAGAGTGACGGGTTGGCGGGAAACGGACGAAATTATTATTCCAAAAACACGAAAGTATGCCAACTTTTATTCAGCCGGTGTAAAAAACGAACGGAACTAATGTTGCGACACTTTGGGACCACATAAATGAACGAACAGGTTGGAAACAATCACGCTTCCATTTATTATACGGAGAGTGGTTGGTTGCCTCAACACTGGGTTTTGGCGTACAGTCAAAAGAGTGGAACAACATTCCCCTCGTATGACGCGTCGAACGATTGCGCAAGCCGCCTTTTTTGGCTGTGTAAGAGTTCGTAGTTTCGTATACTTAATGATCTTAGTTATAACTTCCTACATGCCACCGTTCTGTCAACCTAGTGTTAACCTAAAGCAGCGTGCATGTAGTGCTGCTTACACTTTCTGTTCTTTCGGTAGTACGGCAGGTATTATTGCTCCTGAGGTGTCTGCGGGCTTTTATGTATTGTTTGTTATGAATACATTGACATCATGGTACGAACAGCCATTACTTATACAACTAGCCGTGTGCCGGACGGCTTCAGGAAGTGTTTTTACCACGACGAATGCCCAAACGATTTTTCAGATGTGAGCTGATGTTTTAGCTATAAAAATTTGTCCACGCTGTATTTCGAGCAGTCGATACTGCGTCACGAATGACATGACTTTGTCATTAGGATTCAATGTGTTAAAATCGAAGACAAAGCAGAGAATTTCTCTGTACAAGTCGGGAGTCCGCATCTGAACGTCAAATCTACGTACGAAGATTATTCCTACCGCATTCTTTACCTCACGTATCACAACTTCATCTGAATTCTTGTTAGCTCTTCTCCTCCCACAGATCCCTACACATGTAGGTATCTCATACACATCTCCAGACACTTATCGAATTCCAACCATCTTACAAAACTCACGACATTCTTGGCTTGATTATTCCGATTATTTCACTTCAACTTTCATCAAGAATCATTGCATGCAGCGATGGTCAATGAACTGAAATGACTTGGTGGTCCACCGCACGTCTTGCCGTGGAAACCTTACCAAACGGCAAAGGTTTACATCCCCTGATGTTCGGAAGTCTAATCGCGTTGATCACTGGGTAGGAGTACCCAACCGGTAGTCGACAACCGGTAGCTGCGGGTATTCGAGTGGCAGTTACCGAGGACCCGAGGCTGGGTAACCCGATCCTCGGGTTGGCCTGATTGCTCTAAATGAAATTGACGATTAGGCGCAATCAATCTGCCCGACCGCGACGCGTCCCGAAACGGTTGTGCAGGTATGGTGGTGGTCTACCTGCCGCGGGCGCAGCTGCGCCGTTTTACGATGTTTTGTGGTAAATTAGGAGGGTTTTTTTTGAAAATTTGAGCCGCTTTTAACCCCAATTTGGAAACCCATTGAACCCGGTGGGTGAGTCTATTGCGGGCTAATGCGGGCCGCGATTCGTGATCCGTTCGGTCCCTTCTGCAATGCATCGGAGGAAGCTTGTCGGGACCAGAGGCTGCAAACGGCTGTAGGGGTTGTGGCAGAGGAGGATCAGTTGCGATCTGTCAACTTTCGAAAAGACTTTCTTGTGCTCTCGACATCGTCGAGGACGAACCGCTCTGTTATGACTGATTACAACGAGAGTTTGAACAAGTTTTAAGAACGAGATTCGAGTTTCAACGTGAGGCATAACTGAAACATTCTTTCCGTCGTGGCATTGCAGAAATCTTACCAATCAATTCCTCGTAAGCGCTCAGCCCGATATGTGCCTTATATATTTATAACCCTTTACACCTATTTCCGTTGATTTTCCCAGCTCTGAGTAGTTTGGAGCTCGCTGTAAAACCGCAAGCAATAAATATGAACCCCAACAAGATGTTGGGGGTTGGTCATTGAATCGTTGGCCCTAATTTACAGCCTCGGAAAGGTACTAAAAACGCAGGTAACACATGGGGGAACTAGGAACATTTTCCACCTCTCCATGTATCGACGGATAACTATGAATATAGTGGGTATATACCTCTCGACAAGCCTCACTATGCTACGTAAGCCACAAATCACGCGCCTGACAAGCTACAATCGCTCTGCGCAGATCCGTTGCCAAAATCCTCACGTCCTTACCGCAATAAATCCGAGGGCAAACGGGCATTAGGGTTGGGCGTTACCAAGTAACGTTCCTTGCCTTGTCACCTGGCATTTGCGCGTGCAGAATCGGATGGTGAAAATATGCAAAATGTAATGCTTAATATTAGAATTTGTGCAAGGCAGATAGCGAGGAAGCAGTCATCGTTACATGAGACGAAAGCGCAATTTAATTGCCGTGTGGAAGAAACGTGATTTCAAGGTGTCTTGAATCCGACGCGCATGCGTTTCTAACGAGTAAAATCGCACCATCCTAGAAGATGGATGCGCTTCGGATGCGACCCAAGGGAACGTACCGGTTATCGATTCACTCAAATATTTCCTAGGACAAGCGTTCGAGTCTTTTCTGGTGACCTTCATCCATCCGCGTTTCGCCAACGATCCTTTCTGCCGATTGCTCCAGGTTTCTTCCACCCCCAAACTAAGAGGTCTGGCCTTCCCGAGGCTACGGAAATCCACTCCGAAGATTGAAGACGACGGAACTGAGGATGGAGGACGCGCGCGCTTTTGCGAAAGGCCCATCAATCACCGTTCGTTCTCGGTCATGGAAGATGCTCGACAATCGCGAAGAAGATCGGCAAAGGTCAGTGCAGTGATGAGTATAGTTAAAGAACGTGGCTGTCCAACGTCGGGGGCGTCGTAGAGTCTCGCGGGACTCGCTGTCGGATTCAGGAGAGTCTAGGGCGCGTGTATCCTGAGAATAAACGCCTCGTTTGTATACCTAAACGGCTAAGTCGACCGGAAATAGACTCGCCGAGAGCAAAAGGGGATCTGGAGCTGTTTATTTCTCTGTGGGACAGCTGAGACCATTTACCATTTTCATCTTTTTTTTTTCGCCCACATTTTGTTTTATTCCTCTTGGTTTTCCTCCTCTTCAATATTAGTCTTAAGGTCCCGCATTTTGGGCGATTACTGCATTTAAAGACTCGTTCACCGCAGCAGAGATATTACGCAGGTCAAAAAAAAACAAATAAAAACTTTCTACTCAGGTGAATATATTTCGACTCTATACACCGAATAGTAAACAAAACCTTTATTTATTACTTACAAAATTTGTTTTTCTCATTTTTACGTTGATAAATAAGTCTTCAAGTTTTTGGTTGATAGATAATGTGGGTGCCTATTCGGAAGAAAAATGAAAACGTTTTCAATAAGATGTGATGAACTTTATCGTTATTAACGTTATCAGGAGCAGTATAATGAGAGCATGACGGGAGAGATTACGTTTGGGAGTTGATATGGGAAAGTCTATGCGAAAATACAAAAAGTCCGCGAAATATTCATTTTTCAACTTTGTTTATCAATACTTTTACATTTGTAGTTTATTATTAATTATTATTTTTTAATAAAAGAGATTTAAATGCAGAACTGGGATTTGTCTAATTTTTATTCACAATAAGTGTTTGAGAAAATGGGTAATTTTTCTGAAAATTAGAAACATCGTTCTGGCTTCCGCAAAAAAAAACCTTATCTAATAAAACTATTTCTTCATTTACTAGTTACGCGAAAGAAAATCAAATTTTGCATTTAGAACCCAGACTCAGATTCCCGAGAGGAACGTTTGTTTCTTAATGAAAACAAAATTCTGCCACATCGCGAAATTGATAACCCGTGTTTCCTTCGCGCAAGATCCACTCGCGAAATCTGTTCGAGTTCTACGAAACGGGTTGCGGGTCACAACGGATCTTCCGCAGCGTTTTACGGAGCGTCGCGGCGTCGCGACGCGGCGGGGTGCTAATGAGGATCGATTACCGTGTACAACTTATGGTGAACGAAAAGCCGCGGCCTTTCAACGGGTCCGGTGCGATGGACGCGACCGCTCTCTGACTTATCGTTCGACGCATTAGACACGGAGACAACCGGCAACGTGACCGTGGTATCTCTGTGTATACACCTCAGCCTCGTACCTTTTACATGTGTATTCCTTTAACAGCTCTCAGCCCTTAAACGATCAGCCGCGTTGACGTATTTTCACCTCAGACACGCAGGACACGCGCGTTTTTTCTTCATCCTCAATGATTAAGCGGACCTGTCTAGAATCTGGGACGTAATGTTAATACACAGAGGAAGAATTTGTTGACTTTAACAAATATGACGGAAGAAATGTTTTCTTTTTCATTCACAGAAATGTCATTCGATTCGATTCCAGTTACATACAGCAAGTGAAACCACATTTATTTGAATTATCGAAACTTTTGCTTCGCCATATCTGGCTGTGATAGTTTGCCAAATTATAAAAAACTTTGCCTCTTCGCGTGCAACAAGATCAAACGACACAGGGAGTTTGGGCGAAAATCACTTCGGTTCGCAGAGCAACTGACGCGAGGAAGAGTTTTTCTTTATTCATCCTGATTTCAAATTTCATTGACGACGAACAGATTGTAGAGCTACCGCGAAGAACGCTTGATGATAAAAAAGAATTCTCTGTTTTTGTCGAGTATGACGTTGCATACGATATGTATACATATAGGATGAGATGTTCGGCTTAGGCTTCACCGGAAACGCGCGAGCTTTCGTTCGCCTTTGTCTCGTCGTTCCTTCTTCTATTCCTCGTTTCGAGCATGTTTTTCAAGATTCGTTAGGGTTTTAAAAATCGTTTCATGGAATACGTTATACGTATGCGTGCCGATTTTGAAGAAATGTACATACATTTACCTCCTCATTCTTATAAAAGGCTCGTACTAATTCTTTTTTCACGCGTTTCAAGCACCGGCGAAACGCCTCCACGCTCTTCTAATCACTTAGAAAGTGATCCTCGCGTTGAATATTTAACGAAACAGCCACGCTGGCAGGTATACAATATCTGTAAGCTGTCGTATTCGACGATTTACGTGAAACGCTGAAGAGTATCAATTTTCACACGCATTTACACCGTCGTATTGCTCAAAACCAAGTTATTAACTGAAATGATCCTATCCCATAAAAAACTCTTGATCCATGGAGATTTGAAGAATAGAAGTTCGGATGCATTGAATGAATATGTATATCGTTATGCAAAAAAAGAAAGAAAAAAAAAAATGTCACGCTGGTTGTATTTTTGCTTGATTTTCTCCTCAAGTTCTTTCTAAGGAAAAAGTGTCACTGCGCCACCTACTCGCTAATACTTTTCTCAGTGGTAACTTGCAGCATATTTACAGCAGTTATTGTAACGGGAAGGGGGGGGGGGGGGGGGGGGGGTCATAAGGACAAAAAGATGCTGTCCAAGTTTCACCTCCTAATATTAATATTTAGAGGTACATCATCGAGATTTTCTATTTCCCGTTTGAATAATATGGGAAATTTTTTTTTCAAATTCTGGAACATTATAACTCGTCAACGCATTAGTGTACCGATAACATATTTTTTGTGGGGACTTGATCGCTTTATAAAAAAGGTGTCGTATCATTTTATGATAAATCTACTCTTTGAAAAAGTTATTTGTGATCCTTACATACTTTTTGCCCGTAAGTAATTTTTGAAAGAATGGATTTATCGTAAAATGATGTTGGACCTTTTTTGTAGAGCGTTCAATTCCTTACAAAAATACGTTACTGTCTTATCAATACAGTAACGCGTTGACGAGTTGTAAAATTCCAAAGTTTGAAGAAAAAAAAAAAAATCCCCCATGTTATTGAAATGGGAAATAGAAAATCTCTATGACGCACCTGTAAATATTATTATCGAGAGCTGAAACTTGGACAGTATCTTTTTTCCCTAATTTGTAACGATATTTCCAACTTGAATTTTGTAAAAAAAAGTAGTCCATTTTTTTCACACAGTCTAACCATACATCAATGCGTGTGCAATGTTCACAGACGCACGTATAGTGTTTACACAGTACACAGATCGAGTCAGGATAAAATTGAGCTAGCGAGTAAGTGAGCGAGTGAGTGAGTGACGGGCGAGGAGCTCGCGAGGTGTAAAATAATGAAACGAACGGACGTGTATACCTATAGAGAGAAGGGCGGATGTGTGCGCCACGTGTGAAGAGAACACAATGTGCGGGACGACGAGTGTGAGGAGCGAGTTTCACTCGGAGGGCATACAACTCGCAGGTAACAAGCGGCAACAATTATTATCCGGCTAGCATGGCCACCGCCCCTAGACAATTGAATTTCTAACAAAATGGAGTCGTTCGCCGCCGCCGCCTCAGCCGTGTAATTAGTGGGAATGGGGCGAGATTATAATGGTACGTTGCTGCATTACGGCTGCTATCTCGACACACGTCACTCTCGAATAAGAACAGCCCTTCCTTTCCAGCCCCGTCTCCAATCCACCCCTTTGAACCGCTTTCTAAACACGGTATCGAATTGTCGCCGCTCATGCGATTAGATTGAGACGTGGAATACAAAATGTACCGGAAGTCGAACAGGGGAAGGAGAGTCTTGGTCAAGTGGCTTGCAGGAAATGGGAAGAAAAAATGCGAGAGTTCGTTCTTGCAGCGTTGCAACTTGTTTCCGTGATTTTCGGACACGTTTAATTCGACGCATGCGTCATCGTTCCGCCGAGTCGGCTTATGGTTGTTGGTGATCGTTATGGTCGGACAGGTGAATCGACAAAGAAGGAACAATGGATCCTGACGCTGAGCTACCGCAGCCTTTCAGAATCAAAACAATTACTACTGCTTCACGCGTCTTCGTAGGTATGGATGACGATTATGATGCGTGTGGTGTAACCGATGATAATAATATGCCCCGCGGCTTTGTTGCTTCTATTAATTACCGCCTAACCGGCACTTTCTACATATATTCTAACCGTTCCTTTTGCGCAAAATTGAGATTTCAGTTTTTAAGGATAAACTGTAATACGTACTATCGTAAAACTGTACGGAAAGAAAAAACATTTACGTAGAGTCGCGGTAGGTGGATCGAAAATGATACGGGTTTCACATTTTAAACATTTAGCTTAGATTTTATTAATAGCCTTTCGATACATGTACCGTATTTTTCATTTATTATTTATGATCTACTTTTTTTTTGTACCGATACACATGCCTATGTTGTGTTATTAAATTTATTTTTTTTTTCTTCCAGAGTATACTTTGTAATCTAAATTAATACGCGAGAGTGTTGATTTCTTGTAATATGATATTCTATCAGGCAGCATCGATTTCCCGACGAATATTTGCGACGAATGTATTATACGTTTATGGCCATAAGTCATATGTTGTTGCAACATATTCTTGGTCAAAATCTGGTAATATCAATACAAATCTCAACTCAAAATCTCTTTCGTCCTTTGATCACAGATTTTCGTCATTTTCGTCATTTTCGTCACATGGTTAATTTGAGCGTTATTACATTTTTAAATGAAAACAATTCAAAAATAAGAATTATACGATCCTCGTTTAGCAGATTTTGTAACACTCTTAACATAATCCTACACAATTAGCTCATTTTTAAACCATTTTAAACCATGAAATTTTTCGTCGTCATCGTCACACACTGAATGTATGACTAGACGTCAGCTCAACCATTTTTAATGCCAAAAGAAGAAATATTATTGAATATAGCTTACCTATATCCATACATTACAGTGATAAATTAGCGCGTAATTTTTTTTCACAGTCATCAGCTTCCAATAAGATTTAGTCATCTTTTCCCTCACTTCTGTCGAAACAAGTTTGGAAGTTTGAAATTAGTGACTACTGTGGTTATATGTATATTAAAAATGATTCGCCGAAGTTGGTCATGGTAAAATATCTTTTTATTTATTATTTAAAAGGTTGCAATGTTTCGATCGGCTACGGCCAATCATCTTCAGACAATAATTATTGACGATCCTACGAGCTTAACGTGTTATTGTCTCGCCATGTCAGGAGGTAGGAGGAAATAAATTTCGTTCAATCTTGGAATAACATTTTTAATTATTTCCAAGCTCAGTTTATACCTGTAATTTGTGTTAGTTGAGTGAAATTTAACTGTAAATTTACTGCTTCAGGAACATGAAACAGCGTTGCCAACCTATGTTTGGCAAAATCTGCGTTGGCAGCACTGGTTGTGCAATATATCTAATTGCGGCAATTGGTTGAACCGTTCGTCAGTGGTCGTATGAATAGGGTAGTCTGAACGTAGTTCACGCAGTCAGTGAACATCGCTTGTACTTCTTCAACACCTCCTACACTATAACAATTAGGTCTCAGGACATTCACCGATCATTTCGATTACCTTTTCAAATGTAACGGGACACGTCATTTATTATGTCCGTGCTATAACACCCGTCGAGATAATCAGCTTTTCAAATGAACTGCAGAAACCGAAAACCCGGTTTCTTTAGAGACGAACCGACAACGAGCTGATAGGAATACCGGTAAAACAGTGCGGGTTGTGACGAGGATTAACCGTTACCGCCCATGGTTAGGCATTCGTTTTCTGAAAATTTCATTCTTGTTTGACAAGCTCAAGGCTATTATCCAGGCGTAATCCGCCAGGAGGATGACAATATTTTTAATTCTCGACAGAACGTAACAGGATCAAAGAATCCAGCGTAATGTTATACCTTGCAGGCGAGCCGAGTCCAACTTGACTCAACCTGATCCTTCGACACCACCGCGAGCTGCACAGCAGCCTTTGCTAATCTACTTTAAGTTTTAAACTCGAACACAAGTCGAATGGGTTTCACCTTGGGCCGAAAATCTTAATCGGCTTAACCACACTTCGTGCTGGGTAGTGCGGTTAGACTGTACTTTCGACGTAGGCATAATCGTGTAATATACACATGGACGGTTCTTAATATGACAATCCTTAGAGTTCGGGAAAGCAGCATCTTGTTTTCGGTATCAAATAATGCCTAAGATGCTTAACAATGCAGCCCGGGTTAACCCTTGCAAATTGTCATTTACAAATTCCTTGAAACATCAACAAATAGCCACCTTCAGGTTTGGGTATAATGCTTATCCAGTCTCTTCTAATCCTCACCGTTTCCCGGAATCCAACCGACCAAACCTTGCGGTTTCAGTCACACTTATTTACCCTTTTATTCATAATCTTCAACAAACCGTTCCATACAAACACGACAATTACCACTCCTCGATTTTCTACAATCCACAACATCACGAGTTCTCTACAGATAACGATACAACTTTCGACACTTGTCACCGAGTTTCTCTGCGCTAATCGTTAGTTTTGCAATCAGTCTTCATGATGATCCGCAGCCTCATGCAGATTTTCATGCGTCCTTCGCCGCCAAATTAATCAGCCGTTTGCATGTTTCAGAAACCATTTCTGATTACGGTTACGTACCAGTTATATCCACAACACGTAACTGTACCAAACAAAATGCGGAATTATTATTCATCTGTACAGCATATACCGTGAGTTTTCGGTGAAGACTCCCAGCGCCAACGATGCATTGCCGACCGATAGGCAGCCGAAGTCACATTTTACACGCTGTAAGAACCTAAGACGTAACCTCGATTGCCTATCTGCCGGCGATTCGTCTTTGGCGTTCGGAGCCTTCGTCGAAAACTCACGGTATAATGAGTAGAAAGCCAGAGGAACATGTCAAGATAAATACGCCAGCGTACAAATAAACATGGAGAACTGTCCACGGCAGATCGATGGGTCGATCCATCAGAGGAAAACACGGCCTACAGAGGCATTGGCATAATGCCCAGGTCCTCGGGGACGATCTTGTTCGATTTCGAAGATCCGTAGCGGTGTCCCACCTTCGGTTCGCGGGCGGCCATTCACGGCTAAATACCCGCCTACGGCGACCCTGCCAAAACACTCCGCGCCACATACGGCCACGTCCCGAGTGACCGAAGACAATTCTCCACCTGACAGATGATTCGGGTATCGATTGTACTAATGAAGGAAAAGAAGATGGAGAAGGACCAGCCCTCTTGGCACCCGCGGACGAGACGACCTCTTTTGCGTGGAACTGCTGCCCCGTAATTTTCCGGCACACTTGTACAACTCAAGGGTGTTCCGGCTTTTGGCAACTCCGGTGCAGGGATTCGATTCGCGTCGACTTGACCTCGCTGGAAGATTTTCCGACCGGGTGAAAGGTTTAGCGACATTGGTAGTCATGGTATCGATGAAGAATATCCGGCGCCGTTCGAGTAAATTGTTATCGTAGTGAGACCGAAAATAAAACCTCGATGTGTATCGTATCGAGTGTCGCCGCGCTTCCCGAAGAGTACGGAAAGAAGTCAGATTGACGGAGATCGTCAGGTGCTAAGAGCTAGCTGACGGAATGACGGGGGCCGGGGAGCGTCGAGGAGGGGGAAACGCATCCAGGGTGCCGTCGTCGCGGAGGGAAGAATGCGTTCTTTATTACCGCCAACAGGCCATTGACGCCGCTTAGAAAAACGGAAAACAAATCGTAAAGTTACGATTTCGAGCCGGGCTGGGAGTCCCGGGTGTTTGTTGTTTCGGTGCCTCGTAAAGCATCCGACGACGCTCCGTCGGAGTCTGCGCTTCGCGCTATCCGGCTTTGGAGCTAGACGACCGAGGAGGATGCGCCGAACGAAAATAACGTCCAGGTTGAGGAGAACCCGAGGAGAGAGACGTGGTTTACGAGGAGAGCCCGAGTTCAATCCAGGGTTGAATCGATCCCATTATTCGGCGCCTTGAGCTCATTGTTGAGTCTCGTTGTTGCTTCTATTTTACGAGACGCGAGGTCGCCGGGTCGTTTCGTTACTTACGCATGCGTGCGCCCATTATCCGTTTGTTTCTCTTCTTCGGCGAGGGACTTTTCCTTTTCCTCCGCTCAGAAACAGAGTTGGGGAAAGAGAGACGTCCTCCGATGCAGCTACTGCACTCGAGGGTTCGCTCGGTTTCAGGTATAACCCAGACTGCGGGATGTCTTCACTTCGCGTCGAGGAATCATCCCCGATGCCTCCGAGCTATGTAACACGCGTCTGAATCGCCTGCCAAAAGGCGCTTCGAGGGTTCCCTCGTTTTTACGTCTTTACCTACACCATGACTGTACTTCGATATGAACAACGAATTATAGATCTTGGTTATAGATGCTTAAGTTATAGATAGATCCTTCGGCTTGAAGCATGATGTAAGAGAATAAGATGAAACAATGCGCATACGCTTTGGATGAACCAATCGGAAAACATATCCAAGGTGACGTCATGTAAGCTTCATACTTTCTCCCTAAGTGTTTATACATTGTTATTTTTACAACTGTTTGCTGCAAAATGTCATGTAATGTGATCAGAGAGACAAGAATTATTTGACATATGAGTCTTTTAATTAATATACCAGCCGTCGTGTCGAATTTTGATCCCGAAGTGTACACACAAGTATATCAGAATTCATTTCCTTCTTTGTCACAAAATCCGGCTCCATTTCGTTTACGATGGATTAACGTGTAGAAGAATTAAGTCTTCTGCTGAAACATGATAGCTATAAGGTCATTCACTTTTCGTTCGCCTTTCTTGTTTCACTGGCTTTTTTAGGATGGATAAAATTCCGTAAAGTCAAGTCCTACTGCAGTGTTATTTTCAGTCCATGAATTTAATTGGTATGATGTAAAATTGAGTAACCGAAAAATGTGCGATCTCGAAGTGATCAACAATACAATCGTATATTTCGGTGACAGTTTTTATATAACTTTTATTGCGAAACGGAGATGAAATTTAGAAAATTCGGTGAATACACCTACAGGCGTTGGAAAATGGTCGTTATCTTGACGTGCGTGCGGAGATTGACTGTAGCTGCGATCCTCTTGACACCGTTTTTGCATCCTCGAAAGCCACGTGCGGCTCGTTTGAACACTTTACGAACAGGCGGTGCGGAGAAGTTCCGCTTATACGATCAGGTATCCCCCAGGAACCGCTACCAGATCCCGATTCGTTTACTCGTGCCCTATCTCGCATTATCTACCCTCTCTCTGTCAGCTTCCACCTTCCTGAAGCTCTAGATTGAGATCGCACCCCCGTGTGGTTTTGTTGCCCTCGCGATCGGAAACATACAACCGTAAATGTCCTCGTCGCTCGGACGAACGCGAACTTATTCGAATGCGGTTGCATTCGAATTCATCACCCGACTATTGGTTGAAGCACCGCATCTGTTGCGTTGCGCTGGTTTCCCGCTAAAGTTTTTAGGTCGGTACGTACTGCATGCGTCAGACCTCGACTATGGCCTGTGTATTATCGATCAAAGCACTTTTTAATTTAAGGGGTAACACCACTCTAGGATTTTGGTAAATTTGATTTTTTTCGCTTAAACAATATTTTAGGGTCATAAAAACAATATCCAGTTGGTCCTGTAGTGAAAAAATAATTTTGAATGGTTCAATTCTTGATTATGTCGCAGTGCCTCGGACCGAGAGCCGAGTCCTCGTAAATATTTAAACGCATTTGTCTCGAAACCACTTTATTCAAAGTGGGAAGACAGATTACTCGAACACCGTTGTATTGATCGATGTGAAATTTGAACAATAGCTTTACAATTACATTCTCTATGCGAGTGCGTAGCCATTTTTTTATTCAATGAAAACTTTTTTTATAAGCAATTTACTGCTTATTTCTCGGCCTACAATCCACCCATTTTTTAACAAGTGCACTATTTCTACAAAATTTGATTTAACAAAAAGTCCCCGTACTTCCACAGGCTATAATATATAGATTATAAAATTTTTTGTGCCGGGTGTTACACTTTACGAGAACTCCGTCTTCCCGTGAAGGAGTTTTCAAAGAAGGTGATTGCAAGGAGTGGCTCTATCACCGGAATTTTACATAAAAATGATGATAAAATTTTTTTTTGAACTTCAATACGTGTTAAACAAACGCTCTGAAAAAAATCCTATTCCTTTTTCCATAATCCCAAAATAAGTCGTCAAAGTTGGGCCTTTTTTTTGCCGTTAGCCCTTAACTGAGTGTTTCCCTCAAATCGGAAAAGATGGGGTTTTTTTTACTGAGGCATTAAGTTATTCTTTGTGCTCCTGATGCAGAATTTGGCACAACTCGAAGTGGTTGATCGGGTATAATAAATGACTGGTAGAAAGATGACCATATTTTTTTGTTTTTACAATATTCACGTTTTAAATAACAGGCTTTTGACCTTATGACCGGGATACTTCATTTTCCGAATTCTAACAAAAGCAAAGACGGATTTTTACGCTCTTCAGTAAAGTAAAAGTCTAAAGTAAAGCAAGTGGCGGCATGCTCAGCCGGTTGATCCGTTTAAGGTCTTACCTCTTGGCACGAAACATCGGTAATTCGTTTATCAAGCAGCGTGCAGCATTGTCATTCACGTTGTTGAGTCGTTTGTGTTATAAGAGCCGATCTTTGGAGTACAATTATCGGTAAGGATCGTAAAATTTTCATCCCTTTGTTAGGTGACCAGTAAAAAAATCCGCCCGATCGCAATCTGATTTCTTCTCAAAAAGATCCGAGATCTTCCGTCTATACACCGTATTAGCCAGCTCAATTTTTGCGTCGAATTGCGCGGCCTTATTTAGCGACAATGCCGTGAGAATAGTAGTCGTACCTTTTTCAGTATTTCGTCAATTCTATACACACGCTTTCTGGGGAAGAAATTCTACAAATAACAACGTCAGTAGCTTCTCCGATTACCCATGCACCAAGCGCCATTTCTAAACAGATTTACGCTCCGACTGTGGTCCCCTCCCGAAATCGAAAGATGTTGCAAAAGTTTTTTGCCTATTAGAGGGGAAAAAGTGTCATTTCAGGGCTATCAAGACATACAGAAAAAAACCTTGTCTTTATTTGACACTATTTGGCGACTATAATTCTTTTATGGTAAATGTGTTCACAATTATATCTATTGTATTGTATTCTTTACATATATACATATATTTGTTTGATATTATATACATTGCTACGAAGCAGAAGAGGGGGGGAAACGAAGAGCGAATAGCGCCGTGGAATGACGAAGGTACGCCGGGGACGACGAAGGCCGCACAGGTAAGATTTTTAGGGAGAGATAGCAGTTTGCTAAATATCGTTATGCTAATGTTTCGAGCCGGACGTTCCTCGGGACTTCGATCGAGAGATAAGGGTTGAAATTGCAGGTATCCCTCTTGTGGGACTTGCAACAAGGGCGTCGCATTGTTCGTTGCGTTGGTCCGTTGTGCAGGTTTCAATGCGGCTTCCAACGATGATGGAATAATGCCAGAATGCTCTTTTCATTTCGCTCTCTGTATACCAGCAGCCTTTTTCTCCCGTGTTACACGTATATACATATCTATCCAGATCAGTCGGTAGATAGTCAGTCCTTATTTTCTCTACGATTCTTCAAGTACCTGCACAGTAGCCAACCTGTGTTTGTATCATAAAAGCGATCAGAGAAATCGTTGAAATAGGATGAAAAAATTTTTACCCTACGATTCTTAAACCGTACTGCAATAACAATCCATGTCTCAGAAGTGCGACAGATTTTCGGTAGGACTCGACGGTTTGCCAGCAAATAGAGACGTCAATTTATTACTTTTCACCGG